>NC_090244.1:2730000-2842500 GCF_024489055.1 Chanodichthys erythropterus | reverse complement strand
AACACAAACGTGTCAGATAAGAGTTTGATATTTGGAATAAAGAGCGTGTGTTATCCCTTGAAACTGATTTGAAGTTATTTCTGTTGTTCTGGTGATCATAATTTTGTCTTAAAGGTGCCCTAGAACCAGTTTTTATAAGATGTAATATAAGTCTAAAGTGTCCCCTGAATGTGTTTGTGAAGTTTCAGCTCAAAATACCCCATAGATTTTTTTTTATTCATTTTTTTTAACTGCCTATTTTGGGGCATCATTAACTATGCACGGATTCAGGCTGCGTCCCCTTTAATTCCTCTTATTCCCTGCCCCCGAGCTCTCGACTATAATACAGTGCATAAACAAAGTTAACACAGCTAATATAATCCTGAAAATGGATCTTTACAAGATGTTCATCATGCATACTGCATGTATGCGTCGGATCATGTCAGTATAGCATTTATTTGGATGTTTACATTTGATTCTGAATGAGTTTGATAGTGCTTCGTGGCTAAAGCTAACATTACACACTATTGGAGAGATTTATAAAGAATGAAGTTGTGTTTATGAATTATACAGACTGCAAGTGTTTAATAATGAAAATAGCGACGGCTCTTGTCTCCGTGAATACAGTAAGAAACGATGGTAACTTTAACCACATTTAACAGTACATTAGCAACATGCTAACGAAACATTTATAAAGACAATTTACAAATATGACTAAAAATATCATGTTATCATGGATCATGTCAGTTATTATTGCTCCATCTGCCATTTTTCGCTATTGTTCTTGCTTGCTTACCTAGTCTGATGATTCAGCTGTGCACAGATCCAGACGTTAATACTGGCTGCCCTTGTGTAATGCCTTGAACATGAGCTGGCATATGCAAATATTGGGGGCGTACATATTAATGATCCTGACTGTTACGTAATGTTGAGATTCACCTGTTTTTTGGAGGTCTTTTAAACAAATGAGATTTATATAAGAAGGAGGAAACAATGGCGTTTGAGACTCACTTTATGTCATTTACATGTACATTTACATTTAATTTTTGATTCTAGGGCACCTTTAACTTCTAGTTCAATTATGAAAAAGGGTGTGTTTATATGACAATGATGTAATTCATGGATTAGTTCACCCAAAAGTGAAAATTCTGTTATTTATTACTCACCATCATGTCGTTCCACACCTGTAAGACCTTCGTTCATCTTCAGAACACAAATTAAGATATTTTTGATGAAATCTGAGAGGTATATGACTGGTCCATACACAGCTATATAAACACTTTCAAGGTCCAGAAAGATACTAAAGACATCATTAAAACAGTCATGTGACTGCAGTGGTTCAACCTTAATGTTATGAAGCGACGAGAATACTTTTTGCTTGCAAAAACAAAACAAAAATAACGCTGGATGCAAACAACTTGTTGAATAAAGTCATTATTTTTGTTTTGTCTTTATAAAACGATGTTGAAACTAAAACAAGAAAAATAGTTTCGTTGTAGTGTATATAGAATTTGAAATAACAAATTTATAACAAAGCAAATATTGTCTTTAGTAGATTCATAGTGTCCTAACATAATGTCTAAGATCTTGCAGGATATTTTCATTAGTAAATGTGCCAATACTTTTCCAAAGTATGATATGGACTTATATTTCTACTTTCTACTACCTTTGACGTCACACCACAAGTTTGGGATCCATCAGCCAATCAGCGTGACATTTGAGTTTCAAAAGGATCCTGCGCCATCTAGTGGCATGTTGTAGTTCATCATTCGTTAAAAATTATAATAAAATATAATACTATTATATTGTACTGATGCTGTAAAAGTAATACTCTTAATAATAATGATGATGTTGCTTCATTTACTAACTTATCTTAACTCCAGGCTCCTGTAAATGTCAGAATAAAAGTATCAGCATTCTTAGTAACAGCAAGAAATGCCACTAGTGTCTAATCTGTTGAGTGTTTTCATGGTGCATGTCAAACTAAACATTTGCCCTTCAAATTCCCGACTCCCTCGGGTCGGATTGTGTCCTCTCAGTGCCTGACCTGGCAAACTCGAGGCTGATCCCAGTGCAACAACTTCACCTTGGCTCTGAGAGTTCATTCTCCAGCCAGTATTTGCAGCCTTCATAGATCTGCTGTATTTTGGAAAATGGAGTGTGAAAGCCACTCGGCTACCTGATCCAGGTGTCTTTTGGCAAACATGGCTGTAACACACACAAACAGTGGAAATGAGTCACAAACGGGGAAAACAGTATCAGCTTCTGTGATTCGAAATCCGGGCCTGCACAGTTAGAATAATCCTCTCTGATTTCTCCAGGAGGAATCAAACACTTCTCATCTGAGGAACAAAGAGTCAATGGTGTTCCACAGGGCAAGCTGGCACGGGACATATCCCAGCGAACATTACGTTATGAAACGTTCCCAGCCAGCACATGAATGAGCTACAATGTTGAAATATGGTTGAAAAATTGTCAGTTGTTTCAACAAACAATGTTGATATAACATTTAATGCTGAATTTTTGAAAAAAGTGAACAAAAATACCTATAATTCAAAGTTGAATTTTTTACAAGATCTGTATGTTGAATCAACGCAATGTCTTCAAGACATTGATCATTATTATTATTTTATTAGGCCTAGCATTTTATGATATTTTGATCGTAACACCTCCTAAATGTATATGTTAAAATATAATTATTATAATTATTAAAAATAATAATGTGTATTCTGAATGTTCTCTGAACATTACAGAACTTTTTTTCTTGGAACGTAAAGGGAACATTCCATTTTATATTTTTGTAAACATTACGGGAATGTTACTTTTTTGAATGTTCTCTGAATGTTCTGAAAGAAGTATTAAAAAACATTAGAAGACATTACAGGGGGGGGGCGCTGCTGAGCTCTAATGGAGTAAGACGTGAGTTTGGAAGCTCCTGCCGATTTTGATTAATATTGTAATTCTTTTGCGCTTTTTCGACACATATTCAGCATAGTCTTGCTCCGCTGATTTTTTTTTTGTTAGGAAGTCTAACTCTGGATTGCGTAAGATGGCTGGAAAGAACTCTAAAACTCGCAAAACCATTCAGACACAACTGCGGCCTAGTCCTCAATTCGCGACCACACCCTCAAGTGGGTCATCTGTTGCTTCAGAGGTCGAGGGCGCCTCGGCGCATGCTAACCTTGACATCGATGCACTTAAGCTTGAGTTGTTGGCCTCGGTGAGGAAAGAGATTGCTGATATTTTTAAAAAGGAACTCCAGGATACACTCGGGGATGCTCTGCCTACTATTAGGCTCGACCTGCAAGCGGTAAAGTCACAGCTGGCGAATGATAAAGCTGCTACCGAGGCTACCATGTCCAAGCTTAAAGGTACGGTTGGAGAAATGGAGCATGCACTCACTGAGTGCTCCGATGACATCGCCGAGATGAAAACTACTATCGAGTGCCTCACAGCTAGCGTAGCCAAGCTGGAAAATAAATGTGAAGACTTGGAGTCCAGATCACGGCGCAACAACGTTAGGATAGTGGGAGTACCGGAGGGCCCTGACACCTGTACCACTGCAGCTGTGGCCGCCTTGCTGAAGGAAGCGTTCAATCTGGAAAAGGAGCCGCTTTTGGACCGGTCCCACCGGACCCTCCAACCCAAACCCAAGCCTGGTGACCGTCCGCGAGCCATTGTATGCAGGTTTCATTATCACAGTGACTGTATGGACATTCTGCGCCGCGCTAGAGAGCTCCGACAGATTAAAGTCAGAGGCGTGACCGTCTCAGTCTTCCCTGACCACACCGCCAAGATAGCTCGGGCTCGGGCTGCATTCAATGAGGTCAGACGCCAACTTCGTGGCATTGATGGTGCGCGTTATGGTCTGTTTCATCCAGCGCGACTTCGCATCACGTACAACGGTGTTGAGAAGGATTTCGTTTCTGCGGAGGAAGCCAGCGACTTTGTCAAAACTTTGGTTCCTGGGTGAGCTTCAATAGCTTTTCAGATCTGTTCTACTCCAGTCTTAAATCTCTATTTGTTCAGTATTAGATGTTTTTCTGGCTTGCTACACTTACTAAATTAGTGTAATTTTGGTCTGTTTGTAGCAGGTACATTCCCAGCAAACACAATAACGTTGTAAAAACGTTTTTTTCACGTTGTGAAAAGGTCGTGATAACGTTTTAATCGGACGTATTTAATACGACAGATGTCGGGTTTTTTTTACGTTATAAATACGTTTTTTCACAACATTGCAGAAAAGTCTTTATAACGTTTTTATCACGTCTGAATGTCTCCTTGCAACGTTTTAAAAACGTACTTGACACGTCCAAACTGGTACTTCATATGCTGCCATCAAAATGTTTTTTTTAGTGTTATCTTTCCAGATAAAATGACTAAAACCATATAAAACAAATATATAAAACATAAATGTATAGTAAGATAAATACATTAAGTGGTGTATTTTATATTTCTTTATAATTCATCATAAGCTATTATGTCAGTTTACAACATTTCTGTAAATCTGAATATTCAGCAGAACTTTTTTACATTGCACTACCTTACCTGTAGAGCAGACCTCTGGTTGTTGTCCATTGTATAAGCCTACATTAACATATATGTAGGCCTAATAATTTATACTACACACAAATTTTGTCACTCATATTTATTCACAAAATGTAAAAAAAGTAACATGATATGGAAAAAAAGGTAAATATGTAAATAAATAAAACACATGAAAATTATGCAATGACTGGCGAATTTAAATATGGATCATTAACAAATTCCAAGAAATTTCAGAGGACAGATGTTTTTACAGAAGAAAAAAACATTTAATTTGTAAATTGTAAAGTATTTCATTTTAAATAGATACAAATTATTTTATTGCGATTATAATAATTATATTTTAATCACTTGTTTGCAGTAAAACTAATGCTTATATTTTAAGGATTTTTTTCAACACAAATTACAGATATATAGGCATCGGAACTTAAAAAATATATATTAAATAAGAAGTTTATTGTTCAATAAATACCTGATTTTGAGAAACTATGTTAGCGATTTCTCGATTTTTCAGCGCTTTCATTGCAGGTTACATTGTTATGCCAGTAGGTGGCAGCTAGGAGCTGTCTTAATGACATAGTAAACCCAAAAATGAAAATTATGTCAATATTATTACTCACCCTTGTGCTGTTCTACAATATTAAGACCCAATACTAATATTAGTAGGCCCGCTGTACTGTTTTAAACGTTTTAGTACCTCTCTGGGCACTGAAAGTGTAAATTAAAGGATTAGTTCACTTTCTGAATGACAATGTCCTGATAATTTAGTCACCCCATGTCATCCAAGATGTTCATGTCTTTCTTTCTTCAGTCGAAAAGAAATGAAGGTTTTTGATTAAAACATTCCAGGATTATTCTCCTTATAGTGGTCTTCAATGGATCCCAGATGGTTGAAAGTCAAAATTACAGTTTCAGTGCAGCTTAAAAGGGCTTTAAATGATACCAGACAAGGAATAAGAATCTTATCTAGTGAAACGATCAGTCATTTTCGAAAAAAATAAAAAATAACTGTATATGATTTATAAACACAAATGATCGCCTTGCGAGTGCTCCTGGGTTGTGTATGCTTCAAAAGCTTACGCTGTATGTCCTACGCCTTCCCTATTCAACTTACGGAACGAACCCGGCACCAGTTCAGTTTTTTTCCGTACGTAGAATAGGGAAGGCATTGGATATACAGCATTAGAAGAATACGGAACATGAAAGCACTCGCAAGGCGATCATTTCTGTTTATAAAGCATATGCAGTTGTATTTTTAAAAAACGGCTGACCGTTTTGCTAGATAAGACCCTTATTCCTTGTCTGGTATCACTGAAAGCCTTTTAAGTTGCACTGAAACTGTAATTTTGACCTTCAATCGTCTGGAGTCCACTGAAGTCCACTATAAGGAGAATAATCCTGGAATGTTTTCATCAAAAACCTTCATTTCTTTTTGACCAAAGAAAGACATGAACATCTTGGATGACATGGGGTGAGTAAATTATCAGGACATTGTCATTCAAAAGTGAACTAATCCTTTAACTTGCTGGCAATGGAGGCCTCACTGAGCCATCAGATTTCAGCAAAAATATCTTAATTTGTGTTCCGAAGATCAACGAAGGTCTAACGGGTGTAGACTGACACAAGGGTGAGTAATTAATGATATTATTTTCATTTTTGGTTGAACTAACCCTTTAATTGCTGATCCAAACAGTTATAATGCCGAATTCTGTAACCCACTAAATTATGTGACCCTAGTAGGTTATAAGGTGTAGGTTATGGAAATTTATCATGGTTTTACCATGATTAAAAGCAAAAAAATATAGTCATTGTAGTAATTCCATGGTTACCACAAATGAACCATGGTTCTGCTAGAAAAACAGTTTTAACTATGGTATTTGTGTGATTATACAAATGGTAATCAATACGTCAAAAAAACAACAACAACAAAAAAAAAACAACAACAAGATTTTACTATAGTAAAACCATGGTTAATTATCAAAAGGGTAGGATTAGGGTTAGGTTTAGTCAGATTAGGTCAATGCAATGCCTATAGTCATATGATTTGGTAGGTCACAGAATTCGACACAACACCAGAAAGAAAGAATGTTATAAACATTTGTCTGCATGCACCCAATTCTGAAGCGAATAATAATATGCTAGTATACAGCAATCCATATGAGAAGTCTGGTGTTGAAGGTGGATCTGGAACTGACTTCTGTCCAGGTTGTCACAGCATCTCGTCTTCACAAACTGCCCTGAAATGCAATTCACACACCAACAATGATTGTTATTAATATAATGTGAGGCTCTTACATTCACAATGCTCAGTACTTTTTTTATTATCATCTGTCTCATTTTGAATTATGTTGGACCTTACTGTAGGTTGCTAACTCTATACCAAGTGTCCTCAATGCAGAGTTAAACAAGATGGCCATAGAGGACTCAAAAAATATTTGATGAATTTTTTGAATACTTGATAAACTTTTGATCAAACTTTAACATGGAAGAATCTAGGAACATAAACAAGTTGTCACAGGGCCAACAAAATGTAGTATTCAATGTCAGGTTTATTAAAAAAAAAAAAAAAATAGAATAGAGGTGAAATGCAGAAATGAGAAAGAATAATATACAGAACATATATATGTGTGTATATATATGTGTATATATATATACATATATGTGTATATATATATATATACATATATATGTATATATAGGCTATGTGTGTTTGTCTGAGTGTGTGTGTGTGTGTGTAAAAAAAAGTCTTAAGATGCCAGCATTTACATTTGTAGCTTTACTTATTTAGTATTCCTCATACAATGTCACTTAATTATGTTTGGACGCAATAAATATAAATTATTCATATATCTGACGCTCCTGAAATCACAGTGCAATTTTAATCAATATTTATTTACCATGAAATATCAAAACATGTTTGAAATAACGTTAGTTTCACCCCATTTTCATGCTCTATATAAGTGACGTCACCGATTAACAGTACACCGCATACTTTTAAGTTATATTTTCTAATCATCCATTGACAAATTGGCAGAAAATCATTTACAAAACTATCAAAACCTCTAATCTACACATAAAATGTGATTAAAAGCCCAAACTTTCATAAATAAGAGTTTAAGTCAAGTTAGTCTACCTCTTAAAGTTAGCCTAACGGTTGAGATTCTAACGATCTTTTTCCAAAGACAACAAACCTTTTCTATGAAGAAAATATTCAACAGAAGCTTGTCAATTACATGTATGAACGTGTCAAGAACAGTTGTATGTATTATTTGTGTAATTTTAGGCACTAAACTTACCTGAAAGCAGTGAAAATAACAGTGACAGACGGTCGTGCTCTTGCTTGACACTTGTCAGTTGGTTGAGTTGCCGCCTGGTTGCCGCCCCGTTTCCATGGTGACTCCAATCCGATTGCTCACGGGACTCGAAATGTTAAATGCGCACGCCAATTAAACATGTCAAAAGTTAAGCAGCTATCGTTTACATTACAGCGTTAAAACAATAGGCTACTGATGGAGTCAAGGGCGTAGATTTGGTTTCAACATTGGGGGGGTTGAGCGTTGGTATGCTGCCTGTTTTTTTTGTGTTTTTTTTAATTAAAAAAAAAATCTGTTTTATGTGTAGCGTTATTGGATAATTTATTTCTTCTCTATCTATCTATCTATCTATCTATCTATCTATCTATCTATCTATCTATCTATCTATCTATCTATCTATCTATCTATCTATCTATCTATCATAACTTTATGGAATAACTATTCATCAAATTCTAACATAACGGAGTGATTCTAAAAATAAATAAATTATGTTATTGAAACCGCCAGTAGGTGGCAGCGATTCGACGTTTTAATGAGTGAGCTACTTAAATCGTTCATTCAGCCAATTCATTCAAAAATCAGATTAATTAAGGAAGAAAACAAACACCGATTTGAATACTTTTGTCACTGATAAGACGCTATTGAAAAATGAAGTAACAAAATAGATGGCTGTTTTAGTAATTGGTTACAGTTACACTGATAGTTATGGCTAAATTGCAATGGATTAGCTAGCTAAAATATATGTGGAGTGTACTTAACTATTACAATGTTTTCATACCTCCTTCTCAGTACATGCTTTATTCTTTTTAACGTCTCTCTTTGAACAGAAGTTTAATATAGTCGGCTGGGCAGCGGTTCTCTTCTTTTTTGGTGCTACCCGCTCTCATTCATTCAAACAGTAGAGCGCCACTGGCGTTGTTTTGGTGAAAATGCGATGCGCATTGGTTGGGCGTTACCAATCGGTTCAATGGAGGGGGGGGGGGGTATTTTTTTTTACTAATTTATTATGACAAACACATATTCGATTATAAACAAAATTATTGTTACAAAATAAATGAATTATACATATTTTAGTATAGATCTACTGTAATTTTCATGTTGAAATATTGGGGGGGGGGTTGTAACTGATGGATTTGAATATGGGGGGGGGTTAATATAATATAATATAAGATAGCTTTAGAATACTTACGTTTTCTTTTTCTTTTCTTTTTTTCTTTTTGACTAAAGAAAACATATGTTTTATATACCAGAAATGATCAACGTGGTGTACAAATAAAAGTAGGCTATAGGCTATTGCACAACAAATAATAAAAAAAAAACAGAATGTATGTGTTTTGGCCCTAGCATAGTCTTTGTTTTGACATGGTTGTATTTTGGTACTGTCATGACGTTTTTAAACGTCGTATTCCAACGTGCAGATTACGTTATTTTAACACCTGAATAAAACGTCTCCCAAAAGTTGCAATTTGGTATAGTTTCGTTTTCGTAGTAGACAAACGTGATATTAACGTTTTTTTGACTACTTAAAGAAAACATACCAGCTTGGTATTTTCACAACGTTTTTAAAACGTTTTATTTTGGTTACATTATTTTTTTATTTTAAAAAACGTTTTTAAAACGTTTTTAAAACGTTGTACTACAACATTACCTAATTGCAACCAAAATACAACGTTGTGAAAAGTTGTAAAAACGTTTTGTGTTTGCTGGGTTTTTATTTTATTTATATTTATTTTCCTCAACCTTACTGGACATTGTTAACAAGACTATACCATATTTTGTATTTTCTCATTTTATGGCTTTTGCATCTATTTGCGCAAGACTGAGGACTTACTGTTATTTGTTTATTTGTATTTTCACGTGCGTTACAGTATTCATGCGCATTTGTTAATGTTGAGATCGGCGGGAGTTTTTTCTTTTCTCTCTCGCTTTTGCTGGTTCGGCATGATCTCCGGGTTGTTCAACACTATTGTGGACAACTTGTGGTTATTGTGGGAAACACTGCTGTCTCCTTTGTTCTGGGGTTACATGGGGACTTTGGGTGTATTTGTGTTTAAGGGATTGTTGGGGTGGGGGGTGGGGAGGGTGTTTCACCTCGGCTCTGTATGACCATTTTAATTTTTTTTTATTCAGATGGTTAATGACAATATATATCCCAGCACTGCTGGGTCAGGCACACCTCTCAGATTTATCAGTTGGAATATACGTGGTATGGGTAATCCTGTTAAGAGATCTAAGGTTTTTGCGCATTTGAAACGTTTAAACTCTGATTTAGTATTTTTGCAGGAGACTCACCTTCGTGTTAAAGATCAGTGTAGGTTACATTGCCCCTGGGTAGGCCAAGTCTTCCACTCAAATTTTAATTCAAAAGCAAGGGGGTCGCCATTTTAATTAACAAAAAGTTCAGTTCTCATCCACTGATGTTATTGCTGATAGGAATGGCAGATATCTCATAGTTGCTGGGACCCTGATGCAAAAAAAGGTTTTGTTGGTAAACGTATACGCCCCGAACTTCGATGATGTTGAATTCGCTAACAGATTTCTGAGTAACATCCCCTTCTTGAACACACACTTGCTGATCCTTGGTGGGGATCTAAATTGTGTTTTTGACCCAATCTTGGATCGGTCTAATCCTCGAAATCTGACTCGATCTGTTATGTCTAAAGCATTTTCTGATTTTATGGAACAGAATAGTCTTATTGATCCATGGAGATCCCGTAACCCATCTATTAAAAAATTCTCTTTCTTTTCCCAGGTGCACCATTCATACTCTAGAATTGATTACTTTTTTATTGATAGTACACTTAATTCATGTGTTAATTCTTCTGACTATTTAGGTATTGTAATATCTGACCATTCACCTTTATTATTAGATATTCAACTCTCTGATTATAAACCTAGCCCACCACTTTGGAGATTTAACTCTCTTCTTTTGGCAGACAAAGAATTCTGTGAACTCATTTCAAACTCTATTGATGAGTTCTTGTCTTTTAATCACAATGACTCCTCTTCGTATTCATTGCTGTGGGAAACACTTAAATGTTACCTGAGAGGTCAAATTATTTCTTACTCTGCTCTTTCTAATAAAAAGATTAATGGTAAGCTTAATGCACTTACATCTGTGATTAGTAACCTTGATCAGAAATATGCATTGAACCCTTCTCCAGAACTACTCAAGCAGCGTCTCGATTTGCAAGCAGAATTTGATCTTATTTCAACTAAAGAGGCAGAGCGCTTGCTACTACGTAGCCGTGGCTCATACTACGAACATGGTGAAAAGGCAAGTCGTTTACTGGCACATCAGATACGACGACAGGCCACTTCCCGCTTGATACCTACTATTAAAAACACTTGTGACACTATTACTGCAGACCCCTTAGAAATTAATGCTACTTTTAAATCATTTTACTCTTTATTATATAAATCTGAATTTCCTACTGATAACACCAAAATGAATACATTTCTACAGAATCTTTCGAACCCTGTCATTGATTCTATTACTGCCATGCAAATGGACTCTCCACTCTCTCTTGAAGAAGTATTAAATGCAATTAATGTCATGCAATCTAATAAAGCCCCAGGCCCCGACGGGTTTCCGATTGAATTTTTTAAAAAATTTACTGGCAAATTGGCACCATTACTTTTATCCGTATTCACTGAATCCCTGGAAAGTGGTTCTTTACCACCAACCATGACACAAGCCACTATTGCTCTCCTTCTCAAAAAGGACAAAGATTCAACCTCCTGTGGGTCTTACAGACCATTGTCTTTGCTTAATGCTGATGTCAAGGTATTGGCTAAGGTAATTGCATCCCGCTTAGAGAAAGTGCTTCCTCATATTATATCCGAAGAGCAAAATGGTTTTATAAAGGGACGTCAATTGTTTTTTAATACCCGTACACTTTTCAATATAATTTACTCTAAACACTCTGCTGAACTTCCTGAGCTTGTGATTTCTTTGGACGCCGAGAAGGCATTTGATAGGGTAGAGTGGGAGTACTTGTTTGCAGTTTTAAAAAAATTTGGATTTGGTGAAAATTTTATTTCTTGGATTCGCCTCCTCTATTCATCTCCTAAGGCCAGTGTTCATACTAATGATGTTTATTCTGATTATTTTACCCTTGAACGGGGAACTCGCCAAGGGTGTCCCTTATCACCTTTGCTCTTTGCTATTGCTATCGAACCTCTGTCAATTACATTAAGATCTTCCCCTTTATTCAAAGGAATCATCCGTAATAGAACTGAATATAAACTATCATTGTATGCGGATGATTTGCTATTGTATATATCTGATCCTTCACTCTCTATCCCTGCTGTTTTAAGTATTCTGGAGAACTTCAGCTCTTTTTCAGGTTATAAATTAAATTTGGAGAAAAGTGAGTGTTTTCCCATTAATACTGCAGCATGTCATATGCAACAGTCAGATTTGCCTTTTCGATTTAGTCCATCAGGGTTCAAATACCTCGGTGTCAACGTGACTCGTTCTTTGTCTAGCCTTGCTTCTGCGAATTTCACTCCTCTTATCTCTAAGATTACAACCAATATTCAAAGATGGGGTAACCTTCCCCTTTCTTTAATCGGCAAGATCAATGTTGTTAAAATGAATATTTTACCAAAATTTATATTCTTATTCCAGTCAATTCCTCTTTTTCTGCCAAAGGATTTTTTTGACGCACTTGATAAGTTAATTTGTTCTTTTATTTGGGGTGGAAAACCACCTAGGATTCGTAAAACTCTACTGCAGAGATGCAGACTTAGTGGGGGACTAGCATTACCTAATTTTTTAAATTACTATTGGGCGGCTCACATTCATAAACTTTGCTACTGGTTAAATTCCCCCGGATCCTCTTGGTGTAAATTGGAACTATCATCCTGTAAGGGATCTTCTGTACCTGCTTTACTTTATACCTCTTTACCCACAACACCTTCTCTATATACCGATAATCAAGTGGTTCTTAACACGCTCAAAATCTGGTATCAATTTAGACGACACTTTAAATTTGTAAATGGTTCTTCCTTGGGTCCTATCAATGACAACCACTTATTTCCCCCATCGCTTTCGGATTCGACATTTTCACTGTGGTATGACAAGGGTATTACACAATTTAGAGATTTATATGTAGACGGTGTCTTCGACAGTTTTACCAATTTGTCATCTCGCTATGAACTCCCTGCTAGTCATTTGTTTCGCTATTTTCAAACTCGTAATTTTGTCGCTAAGTGTTTCCCTAATTTCCCCTCTTTACCTCCAGAGCATTGCTGGGAAACCATGCTTTCATTTGTCTCTCATAACAGAGGAATCATTTCTAGGCTGTATGACATTATTTTAGCTTTTAGCGATGATTCAAATGACAAACTTAAGCGTACATGGGAAAGGGAACTGGGAATACAAATTCAGGAGGAGTCCTGGGAACAGGCCACAGAGAGGATACGTTCTACCACGACTTGTGCTCGTCTTGGACTTATTCAGTTTAAGGTCTTACATAGGGTACATTTTTCTAAACTTAGACTATCTGAAATATATCCAGACGTGGAAGACAAATGCGATAAATGTCATGGCTCACCTTGTCATCTTAGCCACATGTTTTTTTTTTGTCCTGATTTGAAAGATTTTTGGCTGGGTTATTTTAATATTATGTCCTCTGTTCTTGGGGTAAATCTCCAACCTTGTCCTCTGATTGCTATATTTGGAATTCCTGACCCCTCACTTGCACTTAACCCTACACAAAAGGACATCATAGCTTTTACATCTTTACTAGCAAGGCGTTCTTTATTGTTACACTGGAAGTCAGCTAAATATCCTTATGTCTCCCGATGGCTCAGAGACGTCATGTATTTTTTAAAACTTGAGAAAATTAAATACACGTTGAGAGGATGTACAGACAAATTTTTCCTTAAATGGCAACCTTTTATTTCCTATTTCACTGATTTAGTGGTATTACCCAATTGAATGTGTGCCTTTTTTTTTTTTTTTTTTTTTAAATTAATTAATTAATTAATTTATTTTTTATTGTACTGGTTGCATTGCATAAATAACCAGTAATATGTGTGTTGGTCGTGGTGTGCCAAGGGTGTGGGGGGGTTGTTCATTGTTTACTATAGTACTTTGTGATCCATTGTAATTATTTTCTCCTTCATTTTGATCAAAGTGTTTTTTGGTTTGTTTTTGATTATGCATATTTTTATGCGTATGTGTATATGTGTCCATTTACATATTTATGTATGTTTAAAGAGGGAGAAAAAAAAGGGGAAAAAAAAAAAAAAAAAAAGGATAAATTGTATCTGTGAATGGAAATATTGTATTGTTTTGCTTTTCCCAATAAAAAGAAAGTAAAAAAAAAAAAAAAAAAAAGAAGACATTACAGGGAAAAAAACATTCTATTAATGTTACAAACAGTATGTTTGCGTCATGTTCGGGCCAAACACAATTCATTGTTCAATGTACAAAATTAAACAAACATTTAATATTTCTTTTAAAGTTCTTCTTAATGTATTTTAGTTGCTGTTTTATGAAATTACTTTACAAAATAGCAAGATTTGCTGTGCCCCATTGCTTTAAGGTATAATTTTGTCCGCTAGAGGCCTATTCAAAACAAAGGCGTAGCTTGATGACGCCAAGTTTGAGCGTGGAATCTTGGGACATGTGGTCTCCACCTCAACGGACGGTGCAAAAGAATAGGGATTGGAGTCAGGAAGAAATCATGTTCATGGATGTGATTATTAACGTTACTGTAGTATGAAGCAGAGCAGGAGCGAGTGTTGTGGAGCTGAACGAGGAGCTGGAGCGATTGATCAACACACGCCTCACGAGCAGCGGGACTTTTATTATGACACAGTCGCCGGCGCCGCTTCCACTTTTCCGGTCATGAGTATGAGGAAACGCAGCTCTGTTTATCATATTAGATACATTTGAGAGTTTTGAAAATGATGTTATAACGTTACTCTGTGCGTTCGCTCGGCGGCTGCTGTGAGACACTGTTACACACTGCAGTAAGATAGATCCATTTTACAATATCATATTAAATGCTGGATGATTGTGTTGATAAATGGCATGCAATTAATTTTAAAACATATTGTATGATGGAGAAAATGCTGTATTACTGTTACTAAAAATAATGCTGCATCTGATTATGCTATGTTAGCTACTTCACTAAATAGTGTTTTCTCTGAGGTATGGTAAAGCATGGTTCTCGCAAAAAAAATCAAGAAAATTAGATTTATACAATAAGACTAAACATGTTGAGCTATATAACAATAATTCGTTTTCTGTTTATAAATATATCAAAACAGTTGGTCCCTTGTCTATTAAAACATGTAATATATTAAAGCGTCTTTGGTGTCTCCATGGTTTCTACAAAATAAAGCCGGAAACCGAGGGTAACGCGGCTATGACGCCATCGACAGGCGACTCCTCACACGTCCCGGATCCTTGGTTAAAATTGCAATTTTCTCACGATTTACAAATAGTTGCAAACATTTGGGATATTGCAAGCCAAGTACTCAAGTGATCAAAATATATAACACTGGACTAGTGGTTTTTGGATATTTTACTGCAAAAATATTACATAATGCACCTTTAAATAAAGTGATAAATAATGACAGTACTTTTATTTTGATGATGTTTCGTCCGAAAAAAGAAAATCGAAAGCGTTCGAGCGACCATTTTTGGCAGATTACAATTAGCATGAATAAATTGTTTATAAAGACCATAAGAGTAAGAGAAACGTGCGCGCAGCCATCTTTAGAATATTGTCTTTGAACTTCCGTTTTTGCGGAAGCAACGCTGTCAAAGAATAATTAGCTGGTGAAGTGGATTTATTTAATGTAGAGTTATCACGAGTATTGTTTAAAGCAGATGTTTTAACAAATGTTAGTAGACCGGGAAGATTTCATCTCATAAACATATAAACCTGAGGTCAAAAGACAACAAGCACTGAAAAGGGGCGGGGCTACATAAGGTTTCTAGAATATGTACAATTTATTTATTATATTTACACATAATTCGATTTGGTTTTGACTTCCTTTGAAGTGGTCAGACACAAGCTGCATTTTATAGAACATCCTGTGTATGTTTATATACAAAAAAAGTCATGATTGTTTTGAAACATCAAAATGAAGGACAAATAAACAGCCTATATCTTTACAAAAAAAAAAAAAAAAAAAAAAAAAAAACACTTTAGGAATTTATTTAGTTGAAAGAATAAATGAATGGATGAGCTCCAAACCTTGGCGCGCTCTTGCTCGCTTCACGCGCGTTCATCATCATCACACACCTGTTACGGTCTGCGCAGGTTCCGCTCACCTGCGCCAGAAACACACGAGCGCTTCAAAACAAGATGACTCGAGTCCAGCCTCGCAGATAAGCCGAATGAAGCGCGCAATGACCGTTCCATGGAGTTTGCTGTGGATTCTGGGTTTGATCTGCTCCTCGGACTCCAGCTGCTCTCCGACATCTTACTATAAGAGCTGCTGGATCCGCAGATTTCCAGGACTGTATGTGGACATAGAGGAATCTCAGCGCAGAGGAGCTCACATCCTGAAGGTTTATCAGGAGGAGTCTGCGCTAAAATGCAGCAGAGCCTGCTGTCTTACGCCAAACTGTGAGTTTATGCTTTAAATTTGAAGAACTGACTAACTAAAGTAGCCCCAGAGCACTTCTGTCATACTCAAAAACGTCATTGCGTTAAATAACAAAACATTTAAGCAAGTGTTATTCATCTGAAAGAAAGACAGCGCAAGCAAAACGTTTCACAAAACGTTTTATATATGATAAAAAACATGAAAACACGTGTTTGTAGTTAGAGGAACGTTAATGTGATTCTCTACACATGTGGTTCCTCTGCTAGATCATCTGTGTGAACTTCATGCATTCATTAAAAAAACACCAAAACAGTTGATCAAAAGAGAAATGATTACGCAGAATGAAGTTAGTAAAGAGAAAAAAAATCCTGCAGCATTTGCAATTACATTCAGATGCTTTAAGTGACCAAGTGTGTCTTCATTTTGAACCTCACAAACTTATTTCTGTGAAATGTTTAACTTGACAAAATTGACATTTAGACATTATGACTGTAGAGTACAAATACTTTTTCGATCCTCACAATACAAATGCTACATAATGCACATAAAATAATACAGATACTCTAATGCATACATTTGCATTTATAGTAGATGCTTTTAGTAAATTACAAATTATGGAACATCATAAGCAATTTGCAGTAAGTGTCAACAGTATTCATTGTACTCAATGCCAAGTTAAAAGTATAAACTAAAATGCATATAAAAATGAATAAATAGGAATTCTATTAAGTGAAATAATATAATTATATCATATAGTATATCTTAAATATATCCATATTGACATTTTGGGGTGTTTGTTTCTTAATTGAATGATTAAACGTGAAAAATAAATGTGTAATTGCATTATCGTTTTGACTTTTTGAAGAATGTGGTTGCACTTTACAATGGAAATGCATAAATCTATATTCTAATTCATAGTCTTCAACAACTAGAAAGACCTTGTTAATAGACTTTTGTAAATTAATTTATGGATTGCATGCACAGTCTCCTGCAACCTGGCTGTGTTTCATTTCAACACCACTCAGGACAGTGTGAACTGCTTTCATCTGCAATGTCCGTCCGCTGAGAGCTGCATTCCTCACCACAGAGGAAATGTCATCGTCTATAATGTCACTAAAGGTGAGAAACTGCACACCAAACTCTACTTTGCTTTGAGGAAATGTAAAACCATGATGATCTTTCCTACTCTTTTAATGAGGATTGCATGCCTACATGAAAGGTCTTCAATGTAAAATTCCTTTTCAACATAATTTAAAGGATTTACTGTGTGCACTAGAATTGTAGGCATTTTGGGATGAAATGAGCATTCCCTCAGCCTACAAGCATGTTCATAAATAATCTGATTGCGATATCTGTTGCTCAGGTGTGGATCCCGACCTGTTGGTGTTTGGGAAGTACTTCACCACCAATGTGCGCGTTCTGCCTCACATGTCTTCCTCGCGGCTCAATGTTTCCGAGCCGCTGACCTCCGACAAGCGTCAGTTCAACTATCCGCCCGTCCGCTCCATCAGTCCTGCCTCCACTAGTACAAAAAAACCCACAACCCCCCAACAAACCACTCACGCTGTTCCTACTACACTTGAAGTGCAACATAACCTCCCTCGATGTACTACAATACCGGCTACAACTACTCAAAGCACACCAGAACACATCATATCAACTACGTCACTCAATCCCCAACAGACGACTACTACGCCATCAACAAACCTGCATCATATTACACAAACCACCTCTCTGACGGATAAACCTGATACAACTACTAGCATCCCAAACCCCTCACTAGATCATTCAACTCCAGCCCACCCACACTCTACAAGTGACTACTTTGACTCTACTTTGACCTCAATCCCAATCAATGAAGCTCAAAGTTCCCCAACTACCCAACAGCCTTTGGGATTACAGACTACAAAATCTTTGGCGACGGCTTCTCAAAACACTACGCAATCCTTTACCAAGATCTTGACAAGTACACAACAACCCCTAACCCTAACCACGGTGCAACCTACCTCGCTTTCAAAGTCTGCCAAGTCGGAAGAGTATCCAGAAACTACAGCGCAAACAACTGTTTTCAAGACCCAGGCCTTAACAACCACAACGCCTTTGACTTCTGCAAACGTGCCCTCACAAACCTCAACCCAAATTACCCCTGCATATGAGACCATACAAGCTACAACTGCTTCAACTACGTCACAGCCAAAAATGGACTCTACCCTCAATCACCAACAGACCACTACTACGCCACAGTGGAAGCCCTTAACTTCTGCAAACGTGCCCTTACAAACCTCAACCCAAATTACCCCTGCATATGAGACTGCATATGAGACTATCCCAACCCAAACTACTACTCTATCCCAACCAAAACAGACAATTAGCAGTGACGCAACAACCACCAGTCCTGCCACAATCACCACTGATGGCTCTACAACCCCTAGACACCTGACCCTTACTTTAACTCACACCCGTATGGGCAACTCGCCAACCACCAGTAGTTTGAGTTCCTCTCTAACTGCCCCTACTAGCAGCACGGTGGACAGTCAACCGTACCCCAACGACACTAAGGGTTACATCAGCCGGAACATCACTACTGGTGACGCACCTCGACCCGGAGGGGATGGAAGCTTGACATCGGTGTGGCATTTGGCGGCCAACACCGTACTGGTGGCCTTAGCGGTCTGCGCTACCGTCACATTCTGCTGCTGTTGTTCGGTGTTCGCAGCTCTAAGCTGGAGAGGCCGAAGGCGACGGAAGGGCAGGTACAGGACAAATCTGAGGGGCAAGAAAGGATCAATGAGACTCATTAAATACGTCATTGTAAGAGAAAGTTCATAAAGCGGGGCCCTGGAAGACCACTGTCCTGCAGAGTTAAGATCAAACCCTAATCAAAGGCCTTGCTTACACCTGGTATTAAAATGCGTATTGGTTGATCGGATCACAAGTAGATGGGGGTAGTAGACTTTTGTACACTTTAAACCACTTCTGTCCTGATTTCTTTGAAGAGAGGGTCTATGGGCGGGTAAATGTACGTGTTTTTTCAGATCTTTTGATCTAATGGACAAAATAAGTTCATGCAATAGACATATGAATGTGTGTGGAGATGACGGGAAAAACAACATTTGTTTCTGCTCTGACAGCCTCAGGTCCACACTGAATGCATGTTACGTTTAGGCATGTGTCGGTATCAAATTTTCATGTTGCGATAAATTGCTGAAGCTTTTATCACGGTATTATCACGATATTGAAATAAGTTGCAAAAAAAAAAAGTGTTGTCATAGTATAACAGGTTTAAGAACTCTGAATGTTTAAATACAATAATACAATACACCAAGTGCAAAAGAATTCGGCTATAAAGAACAACAGGCAACACTTTACAATAAGGTCTCATTATTTAATGCATTAACTAAGATTGAGCAAGATTGAGCATTTGTTACAGAAAGTGTTAAGAAACACAACTGATCATTGTTAGTTTTATCTCAGGTCCATTAAATAAGTTCTTTTGATTTTAGTAATGTTATTAAACAGTAACTACGAAATTAACATTAACTAAGAATAATTAATGCTTTATAAGTATTTTTCATTGTCAGTTTGGTAATAATGAATTAAAAAGTTAACTAATGAAGCAGTATGTCTCAAAGTTCTACTGAACAATAACAAATAATCAGAACATTTCTAATCATTAGGGCATGTTGTAGTCCAGATTAAAATATAAAAATGTTTAAGTTTGAAAATAAATAGCCTATTAAGTTTGAGATTACAAAAAAATTAATGGCTGTTTGGAGCATTTTAAAAACTTCACTAGCACAGTTGCTTTGTTTCTGGGGTAACCGCTGCATTTCTGCTGTTCCATCAGCGCCCTCTGCTGTCAGAGAGTGAATGTGCACTTTCATTCAGCGCATCTCCTTCACTCGTTTGGCCATGTGCTTCTCATGCACGGTGAACTTGTTTACATCTGAGCGCGTGTCCCTTTGACGCAGAATACAGCGGTGTTGTGCATTTTATACGGTTGATGGGAAAAGTATTCTTAAATGCATTATAAAAAATTTAATAATTGGTAATAAATTATTATTTACGGTATTTTGAAGTGCCCACAATAACAATATCGTGCATGTTCATTATCATGATATATCGCATTACCGAATATCGGCACATATCTACGTTTGGTAAATTTTTCGTCTTCAAACCAAACTTTGGTCTTCAGCCAACAAAGTTTAAATCCTGTCTGGCTAGCGTGCTTCCCATATTGTTTCCGCACCAGGTCAGTAGTCGGAGAGTAGGCAGTGAGCGTCTACACTACAAAAGCAGTCCGGTCGAATGCGTTCTTGACTACATCTGGAAGTGGTTGAAAGTGGACAAGCTCAAAACATCGTAGACCCCATTTACACCTGTATTTAGCTTCATCCACTTGTGATCCGATCGAACAAAATGCATCTTATTACCAGGTGTAAACAGGGCCAAACACACCTGAACAAGCTAACTCTAAAGTACAGTGGCCCTCCAGGCCCAGAACCAGTTGATAAGATGATTGTGTCTGCATCTGAAATCTCATAGTCTCTAGTTATTTCTTTTGAATATGTAATTACTTCATGACTAGGGTTGTCAAAAGTACCGACTTGGGTACTGAAATTTAAAAAATGTGATGATACCAGCATTTCCCCCTAGCATTTTGAGTGCTGCTAGTGCTTTCCTGTAGCTCAGTGGTTAGAGCATGGCACTAGCAATGCCAAGGTCATGGGTTCGATCCCAGGGATTGCACATACTCGGATACAAATGTATAGTATAATGCAATGTAAGTCGCTTTGGATAAAAGCGTCTGCCAAATGCATAAATGTAAATGTAAATGCTGTTGAGTGGATTCTTAAATGCCTCTGATTGGCCATTGTGTTCACAAGCTCAACAGATACGTCTGTGATTGGCCATTGGCGTATCTATTGAGTGCTTGAACCCAATGGCCACTCAGAAGCATTTAAAAATCCACTCAACAGCACTCAAAATTCTAGGGGGATCGTCACATTTTTCTGGCATCATCACATTTTTAAAATTTCAGTACCGACTTGGTACCGAAGTCGGTATTTTGACAACCCTATTCATGACCAGTAAAAAAGTACATTCTATATAGTATGAATGTGTGTCGTTTGATTGTAATCTGACATACTACATTCATCATGTTGTCATTATCATGTGACCTGCCAACTTCATTGTCATTCACAAATCCTCTCCCGTGGCCTCATGGTAAAGTGTCCATCGGATGCACACTTCAGAATTAGTAGGTCATCCGGTTGCTTTTTGACTACGGTTTTATGAATACTGTGAATTCAGACATATGCCTACTATATAGTAGGGATGAATGCGATTTCAGATGCAGCCCATGTTTTGTAGATGCTGCTAATGTTTAATATGGTTTAATTCAAACTGAAGTTGACTCACTTTCAAAACGTGTTGTATAGAGTAAAACAGGCTCAGCTAAACATATTTAACTATTCAGTGCAATCCATGGACTATAAAAAAGGAACTTTAGTAGACCATGAGTATTCCAGGACTTCAAAAATACATTCGGGATCATTGGTTTGTCAACACAAGCATTTAAAAAGACACAGGTTAAATGTTTACACAGGTTTATAGATTGTGGTCCAAAACCTAGTATGCTGCCTGTATAGATAACTGCTTTCCAAGACAGCATGGAAGATGTTTGATTTGGAACGCTCTACATGGGATGAATCTCACAATTGAGTTTGGTCAAAGTCCCTTTAAGACAAGTCATTTCACTCGGCGGCCATCTTTGAAACGCATCTCGAGCATCCTGGGCATCATGCAATCTCTTTGAAGGGGATACATCAAATTCTCCAAAACTGTTCGCCAACCTTACGATTAAATTTCATATTTGAAATCACCAATGAAATCAAACAACAACCGGCTCATAAATTTAGTTTCTAAACGCTCGAATCATGACAAAAAAACTATTTTTCAGGCTGGATCAAGCTAATGCGCATGCGCAGACCTAAATGCGCGTCTCTTCGGAGGCGCGCGTCTGTTTCTATAGAAACCGGTGATTCTAACCGCCGCTGAAGTGATGTGACGACTTTACCAGTCGGCGATTGGCTCTTGGCTTTAGAAGGCGGGACTTATTCCGCCATTTTGCGCGTTACACTCTCCCATTCATAACAATACGAGTGACACGTCTTGTCGTTATTCTGTAGTCTTTGGTTTGGTGTTAGCATGTTGCTAAGCTAATGATGCCATAATTTGGGTAAACAATCCATTTAAGTTGGATTTAACTATTTTTTTGCTATTCAATTAAGTAAAAGATATTGATGCAAAAGTAAATAACTATCCTTTTGTTTTCAGAACTTGTTGCAACACATTCTGGGAATTGTATTCTCTGAATAATAAATATATTGCTTTAGAATTTGGAGGTTTTGGATCCGATTTCAACCATATCTTGTTTTATAAAGTGAATGTATGTATTTTATGGATGTATTATTGAAGAACTGTCTTTCTTGGACGTTCCTGTGCATGTAAAGCCTTTACAGTTTCATTAAACAGATGATTTATATTTTAACTACACCAAATATCAGCACTCATTTTCAGATCAGTCTCTACGAACAGCAGTCCATTCGAGAACACCTGACAGTTTTGTTTTAAAAAGGCATTTGTTTGCTAAGTGCTTTAAGATGCGCAAGACCGCCGCCGCCTCTTTCCACGTCCAAATGGAACCGGCCGGAACTTCTCGCTGAGGAGTTTGGTTTCTCCTTTCCCAGAAGTGACAGTTCAGAGCAGGAACTAATGGAGTGCTGGGGTATTTTTACTAGATGTTGGCTCAAAGCGTCCTTTCAGTGGGGTGTAGGTAATGGCACTTGAACCATCAAGGGCGTGTTTTGAGTGCAGCGAGTTCTGGTAATGTTCTAGGGGTAATTGTTTCGAGATAAGAACTGAACTGACCCAGTTTATACAAACTAAACATACCGTCTGTTATTTAAATCAATAGAGACAAACTGTTGTCATGTCCAATTTTTAACTAGGACACTCATATTTAAGAATTCTGATAGCATGTGAATGCAGCATTGGTGTTTCATGCAAGAAAGAAAAAAAAACAAAGCAGAAATTGGTTAAACAGGTCAACTTACATAGTGCTGTCATATATTTATTTTTCATGAATATAACACAATTTTGCATATAGTTTGAAAGCAAAAACATCAAAATAATAGAAACAATGCATTACACTGTTAATATGAAATTGTACATTTATATTCACTATAATAGAGCTCAGATATTCAGGAGCTTCTTCACAGCCTCTTTATACTTCCGTAGATTTTCCTCGGTCTCTCCCTCGTTCTTCAGCCCGACCATGGCGTCTCTGTACTCCTGTACGGCCGGCTGTCCCAGCAGCTCCTCCCTGGTTCCCTCCTCCACCTCATCCTTCGCTCCTAGCGGTCGCATGCGCAGGAGAGTGTCCAGAACGTTCTTTTGGGATGGACTGTCTTCCCACTCGTACTCCTCCATATCTGCACGTGTCTTTTCCTGCTCCCATGCCTCGGTTTTCTATAAAACACAGAGACGTGGCAAAAAAAGTTTTAAAAGATCAGTGGTGAAAGTGTTTGACTGATTGGGTGAAGGATAAAAGATGTCAACTGTGAGCACTTTTAGATGTTGCACCAAACGAAAATGACCTGTTATGATTGTTGCTTGTCATATTATATTATCTGACCTTCAGAGGTCTTTTATGCCGTACTGTACTGTACACAAGTCCCCGCTCCCTCCAATAAGGAGGGAAAATGTGTGTTTTTTTTAATTTTTTATATAAAAAAAAAAAAAAAAAAATTATATATATATATATATATATATATATATATATATATATATATATATATATTTATTTATTTTTTTATATTTAATATAATAATAATAATAATAAAAAATATTTTTGTATATTTAATTATATTATATATATATATATATATATAATATTTCAAAATATACAAAAATGTCCATAATATATTGATATATAGATAAATGCATAAATATATTAATAAAGTTTATATTAAAATAAGTTTTAGATACTTGTTTCCTCCAGTTATATTAAAAAAAACAGCTGATGTAACCAGGGTTATTAAAAATATAAACTAAAACCATTAACAAAATATATATTTTGTTATTGGAAATAAAATATGAAATAAAACAAACATTTTATTTAATCTATTTCAGCCAAGAAAACATTTCTCATTTTCATTTAGTTTAACTTGATTTATTAAAACAAAAAATAAAACTAATAAAATGACAAAGACAAAACAAATCACTGAAACTTTAACAAAAAATTGAATGAAAATATAAAAATAGAAAATATAAACTATTTTAGTATCTCAATGATTGTAAAATAAATTGTCATATAACAAAAATATTGTTTAAAAACTATTATATACTATTTTTTTATATAATATATATATAAAAAAATAGTTCAAATTAATTTATATATTTAAAAATGTTTCAAAATATACATTTTGTATTTACCCAAATGTAGATTAAGATTAGAGATTTTAAATTTATTTTAAATTTGGAAAATATATTTCCTTAAGCCTCACTGTTTACAATGTATATTTAGCGTATTTTTGGAATACATTTTGGCCAGGAATTTTTTTTCGTCATGCTTTTGCTAATGAAAAAAGCTGGCGTTTTGTGTCAGCCGAGGAATTCTGGCACGATAAAAATGGCAAGCTGATTTGGAAATGTAATGATCACGGCTACTTAAACTCGATGAACGGCTCTGATTACCACGAGAAAGCATTAAGAGACGCCGCTGAACGTTCGCTTAACCGTTCGACTGATTGCTGCAGCTTGTGTTTGATAAGAATCCTCGGAGTCCCTTCTTTGCCTGAGACTAAATTTTCCCAATACTTCCCATCCTCAATGACAAAAGCGTCTTTGTGTGTATGAAGGCCTGCACATGCCACAGGGCAGATAACCCTCTCGCCGGTGCAGGTGCTCTAGACTAATGACTATCAATACGAGCCCACAAAAAACCATCCCTCGTCCAACGATCCTCCATTCCTTTCCCCAGTCACCCGGCCGCAGGGCACTACTTAGGGAGGGACTGATGGATTAGGTGGTTTCTATGGAGATGAAGGTGGTTTGGCCAGATCTTGAGGATTTGATTAGGACTGTTGACCCAAATGATTCAATTTAGACGAAGAGGGAAATCAAATGGTTTGCGACTAATTGATGAGATTGGCCTTTCACTTGAGAGAATGGGAGTATAATTGAGGATCTGACGGAAGACATGGAGACGCTCGGCGGTTTGCTTCTGAAAGGCCAGCGCTGCGTGTAAGATAAGATGATGGTTTAACCGCTCCGCTGCACGGCGAGAGAAAAATCAGGGCTCTTGCTGAGCTCTTCTGTTAAAGAAGCAACAAAATCAAGTGTCAAAATCACAATAGAGCTCGTTTTAACTTACACTGCTTCACCCCTGAAACGACTCGTCAAAAGTTTGGAAACATTACTAGTTTTTATGTTTTTGAAAGAAGTCTCATGCTCATCAAGGCTGCATTTATTTGATTAAAAATACAGAAAAAAAAAACAGTAATATTGTGAAATATTATTACCATTTAAAATCATGGTTTTCTATTTTAATATACTTTAAAATATAATTTATTTCTGTGATGCAAAGCTGAATTTTCATCAGCCATTACTTCAGTCTTCAGTGTCACATGATCCTTCAGAAATCAGAAATATATATATATATATAACATTTATGATTTAATTTTTGATTTCAAAACAAATTTTAAAATCTATTATATCTATTTTTTCTAAATCTATAAAATGTAATATATATTATATATATATATAAATATAAAATATTTATATTTATATGGAATATATATTTATTTAAACATGCATATATTTCTTAAATTTATACATGTATGTGTCTGTATTTATATATACATAATTATTATACTCAGAACACACACATATATTACGTAAACACAGACTTTTATTTTGAAAACGATTAATCTCGATTAATTGTTGCATTTCCCTAAATTCTATCTATCTATCTTGGTTTAAAATACATTACCCAAAATATATGTTAATAATAGAAATGTATTTTCTTCCACATTTTGTAATATATTTTAGATTTTGAAGGTTTGAACAAAATATTTTACATTTTAAAATGATATTTCCTTAATTTGCAACGTTTACAACATTTATTTAGCACATTTCGTCCAGAAATATAAAAAAATGGCTAAAAATATATGTATATTAAAATACATTTACATAATATATATTGATACTTATATTTCGTATATTTACCCAAAATATTTTTAAAACTGGAAACAAACTTATTTACTTGCACATTATTTAATATATTTTAGGATTTGAAGATTAACGAAATATATTTTCAATTTGAAAAATATATTAAGCCAAGTTAAATCGTGATTAATCACATCTAACATAAAAGTTTGTGTTTATATAATATATATATATATATATATATACACATATACATATGTGTGTGTGTATGTGTATATGCATGTGTGTATATATATATATATATATATATATATATATATATATGCATATATATATATATATATATATATATAAATATTTTACAGAATGTGCAAGAAATTTTACATTTTAAAATACATTTTGGGTAAATGCAACACATTTTTTAACAATATGAATATATTTAGTTTGAAATATTAAATGGCCAAAGATGAGCAAATATGAGTAACTAAAACTGATTTTTGTATAATAGCAATACATTTTTGGCCATTTTTTTTATTGAAATTATTTGTAAAAATATATCTGAACCTGTTTTTCATTGGTCATTTGTGTGGAAACTACTACAAAAAACTAATTTATTTTTTGATTTTTAGTTTTAATTCTTATATACACACACACACACACAGTTATATTATATAAACAAACCTTTATGTTAGATGCGTTTAATCGATTTGACAGCCATATCTTTTAGTTTGTATAGGCCATCCTACGTTTCAGAAGTACATTGCACATGGCAAAAGTAATGCATTAAACGATGCATTAAAAACCAAATGAAATGGAAAAAGGGTTTATATTTAACCTCTCGAAATACATCCAGGCCACATTTGTTCCAAAACCTCTTCCAGTCAATGTGAACACAGTTTGAATGGATTATCCTGTAGCCGTATTGGCAGCTAAACCAGGTCTTGGAGATACAATCACCCTCATGGTCCGAAACAATCGCCTGCTTTGTGGCGTAGCGTCCCCTCCCGTTCCCGCCCAACGTCACTCTACCCCTTCTTGCCTGCTCTGAGCCGCCACTGTGCTAGCCATTGTGCTAGCGAAAGGCCAGCGGACACCGTTACACTTCCCAACCGGGATGGCAAACAAAGCTCAACCGTGGCTGTCGGCCAGTCTTCTTAGTGAATCTAAGAACATAGTTACACAATACCAAGGCCAGCGAGTCTCTAGTGAGAAGAGCATGATGGGAAAATGCACACATCTTGCGCATTTGTTGTATTTTTTGTCGCTGACCTTGTCTGAATCTAAAAAGGTCACGTTCTTTACTCCTCAAAGAGCGTCGTCAGCCGGGGTTACGGCAGACAGACAGCGAGAAGATCATCTGCGTAGGAAGCCTTCAGTTTGCCGACTCTGAGAAGTTCAAGTGTATAAATTACACAGTTCTTGTCCTTAATCTGTGTTTTATCAAAAAAGCGCCTGCTAATTCATCCTCTGTTGTGCTAATGAGGTGAATCATGCGATACTCAAAGGTTACTAATCGCTGTTTCAAGTCTCACTTAATTCACAAAAGAAACTGTCACATTACATCTGCCGTCAATTAAACAGCCGCTTTCAGCTTTGATCGTGATCTCGGTGTAAGCGGAGACGCAGATATGACGTGAATTATTGATTGCGCGTTTCATCGTGCTGTAATGAGAATCTTCTGAGGTGCCGCAATCAGCTTTTTCCAATGGAATCTACCTGTCAGCCAATCACGCGCCTCTATTCAGCGACCGTTTCCACTCTCAGGTTGCTCATTGGGCGAGACAGCTGTCAATCATCAAATCAGGTGGACAATCGTGAAACTAACTGAGTGATGTTTGGCAGGACAGGTGTGATGGATTCCTTTGGTTTCAACGCTAAGTAATGATGTCCAAAAGTTGTGTTTGCTGGTCAGTTTGTGTGTAAATGTACCAACATTTTCCACTTTTGATGTCATTTCACTACTGTAGTAATGAAATATTAGTTTAGTTTTCACCAAAGCTCGCGCTGTTTTGCGGTAGATCACTAAACGGTTACGCTGCCTCAGATGTCTGTCCGAAATCAATTGAGGTGCCTTCATGCACAAACAAGGCATCAAGTCAGCTGCCTAGGTTTTCGGACGCAGCCTAAATAGTTTGGATCAAGCTCGAGGTAAGAATTAAAACTAAAAATCAAAAAATATTACTTTTTTGTAGTAGTTTCCACACGAATGACCAATGAAAAACAGGTTCAGATATATTTTTACAAATAATTTCAATAAAAAAATGGCCAAAAATGTATTGCTATTATACAAAAATCAGTTTTAGTTACTCAAATTTGCTCATCTTTGGCCATTTAACATATTTCAAACTAAATATATTCATATTGTTCAAAAATGTTGCATTTACCCAAAATGTATTTTAAAATTGAAAATTTCTTGCACATTCTGTAAAATATTTTAGTATTTGAAGATATTTTCATTTTATTTCCTTAAGCAATAATGTTTACGACATATTGTAATAAATATGAAAAAATATGACGATATATATAATATATATATATATATATATATATATTTATTGTGTAATAGTGATTCTACTCAACTGTAATGTTTTTGATTGGCTAGAAATTTTCAAAATATAGGGTGGCATATATTTGAAATAGTTTTGGAAAAAAAAAAGTGTGTATAAAATATACATACACACAAACAGTAAATTGTATGTATATATATATATATATATATATATATATATATATATATATATATATATATATATATATATATATTTACTGTATATATTTATAAAGTGTGGTTATATATATATGATTGTGTAATACTAATTCTAATTAATTCTAATAAATTCTAATTTAAAAACACATACACACATACTTTATAAATATACTATATATAATTATATAATATAAAGAAATTATCATAGATATAGATAGATAGATAGATAGATAGATAGATAGATAGATCTAGATAGATAGATAGATCTATATATATATATATATATATATATATATATATATATATATATATATATATATATATATATATATATATATAATCTATCTCTCTCTCTCTCATATATATATATATATAATGTGAAAAATTTTATATTTGATGCCATGTATACCACCTTACATTGTGGAAGTTTCTAGCCAATTAAAAACATTAGAGTTGAGTAGAATTAGAAAAAGAAATAAAACTTTCCACCTTTTCAAGCCTGAAAAATCAGAAAATTAAATCTCCAGGTTTCCATGTTAAATTCGATGGAACGGCAGGGAATGTAAAAACACAAAGTGCACCATCACTGTTGCAGATTCCCAACCTCTGTTCCTTTCTTGATTCCTGCCCCCCTCATCCTATCGTTTCATGTCGTTCATCAGGGGGGCCTCGGTCATGGAAAACCACCCCACTGCCAGCGGCCCCCACTGAAACTTTCATAAGAGCTACAATAGAGAGGTGAAATATTCATGTGTTGAGTGAAAGACATGAGAGAGACTCACCTGTGATTCAAACACATGAGGACAGAAAACAGACCAATCTCCATCAGAGAGAAGCTGATCACAAACCAATCAATGTGCTGATACTGAAGTCGTAATGATCATTATTATTATTGATCATGCTTAATGGCACAGTTCACCAAAAATGACATTTTGCCATCATTTACCATTTTTGCCACTCCAAACATAAGTTGATGACAGATGATAACAATCACACAAAGAATTGCCCAGGCCATATTTCACTCCAACTATCTACAAGGTGTTCAAATTTTCCTCATGCAAAAAGTTTTATTTTGGGGTGAAATATGAATTAGACATTTCTCAACAGTTTTTGTGAGATTCACCCTGTAGCATATGAACTGCCCAAATGTGATCTTAAACATGAAACCCAACAGACTCGTACATGACGGCTAATAAAGCACAAACACATCTAAACTAGTGTGGAGGTTTTCAGACTCACCCAGGACTCGTGGTAAAGCACAGTGAGGAGGTACATGGCGTAATCATAATTCTGCTGTCTCAGCGGGCAACTAAAAACATGCAAGAAGATCCATTTTAAAGATAAGCTGTGATTGGGAAATGAGGAAAATACATAACAGAATATATATCCATATCACTCACCTGTCTGTGGTGATGGTGAGCGTGTCGGTGTCTTTACAGTAACGCTCATCGCTGAGTTTGATCATCTTCTTTCTGGCATGATCGTCCAGATTTAGGCTGGAGAGCTTCACCTGCAAAGAATAAAAATATATATTTTTAATTAAAGAGGACTTATAATGCCCCTTTTACAAGATGTAATATAAGTCTCTGGTGTCTCCAGAATGTGTCTGAAATTTCAGCTCAAAATCTCCCACAGATCATTTATTATAGCTTATCAAATTTCCCTTATTTGGGTTTGTGTGTGTCCCTTTAAATGCAAATGAGATGCTGCTCCCGCCCCCTTTCCAGAAGAGAGCGGTGCTTTAATAGCTCAACGACAACAAAGCTGGAGAATCTCACGCAGCCAAAATGAGGATTGTCAGTAACGGTGTTCAGCCTTACATTGTTCAAACCGGAGTCGACACTGATGGAGAGACTCAGGAAGAAGTTACAACTTTTAGACGTTTCTGAATGGTTAGTGGATAAATTGATGTAGTTGCTGTGGAGTTGATTCAACTCATCCACTAGCATGTGCCGTCATGTTCATCTTTTGTCCCTCGTTTGTGAAGCAGTCCGGCGTAAAATGACGGCATGTCAACAACATTCTACTACAACAACTCTTCCTCTTCTCTAAAGCAGCCCAACATGGCCCCGCCCCCTTTGTTGTGTGTTCTCGGGGGCGGGTTTATGTTAATTTTATGGTTAGTGATGTCATTAATCCAGGAAGAAGCTTGTTGTAGTCCTTAAAAAGAGATTTATTTAAAAGAAAATATCTCCCTTTGCATTGAACTTTGAGCGTCGTAACTTTGCAGATGATGTTTATGCTCAAACAGCAACATTACACACTAAGTTAAAAAAGTGAAATCATAATCAAGGACCCCTTTAAATATCAGTCTAAACTTCTGATATATGGTTTTCTAAATGCACAAGCACAGAAAGCTGAATGTCAAATGGCGTGTGAGTACTAAACTAAGTTCTCTTTCATGTCTTATTAAGCTTAAACTGTCAAATACACAGTCAGTTATGTAAAAACACACATAAACACAGTCGGTTATGTCAAAAAACTCACACAAACACAGTCGGTTATATCAAAAACACACACAAACACAGTCGGTTATGTCAAAAACACACACAAACACAGTCGGTTATGTCAAAAACACACAAACACAGTCGGTTATGTCACAAAACACACACAAACACAGTCGGTTATGTCACAAAACACACACAAACACAGTCGGTTATGTCACAAAACACACACAAACACAGTCGGTTATGTCAAAAACACACACAAACACAGTCGGTTATGTCAAAAACACACACAAACACAGTCGGTTATGTCAAAAACACACACAAACACAGTCGGTTATGTCAAAAACACACACAAACACAGTCGGTTATGTCAAAAACACACAAACACAGTCGGTTATGTCAAAAACACACACAAACACAGTCAGTTATGTCACAAAACACACACAAACACAGTCGGTTATGTCAAAAACACACACAAACTGTCGTTTATTTCAAAAACACACAAACACAGTCGGTTATGTCAAAAACACACATAAACATAGTCGGTTATGTCAAAAACACACACAAACAGTCGGTTATATCAAAAACACACACAAACAGTCGGTTATATCAAAAACACACATAAACACAGTTGGTTATGTCAAAAACACACAAACACAGTCGGTTATGTCAAAAACACACAAACACAGTCGGTTATGTCAAAAACACACATAAACAGTCGGTTATGTCAAAAACACACAAACACAGTCGGTTATATCAAAAACACACGAACACAGTCGGTTATGTCAAAAAACACACACAAACACAGTCGGTTATGTCACAAAACACACACAAACACAGTCGGTTATGTCACAAAACACACACAAACACAGTCGGTTATGTCAAAAACACACACAAACACAGTCGGTTATGTCAAAAACACACACAAACACAGTCGGTTATGTCAAAAACACACACAAACACAGTCGGTTATGTCAAAAACACACACAAACACAGTCGGTTATGTCAAAAACACACAAACACAGTCGGTTATGTCAAAAACACACACAAACACAGTCAGTTATGTCACAAAACACACACAAACACAGTCGGTTATGTCAAAAACACACACAAACTGTCATTTATTTCAAAAACACACAAACACAGTCGGTTATGTCAAAAACACACATAAACATAGTCGGTTATGTCAAAAACACACACAAACAGTCGGTTATATCAAAAACACACACAAACAGTCGGTTATATCAAAAACACACATAAACACAGTTGGTTATGTCAAAAACACACAAACACAGTCGGTTATGTCAAAAACACACAAACACAGTCGGTTATGTCAAAAACACACATAAACAGTCGGTTATGTCAAAAACACACAAACACAGTCGGTTATATCAAAAACACACGAACACAGTCGGTTATGTCAAAAAACACACACAAACACAGTCGGTTATGTCAAAAACACACAAACACAGTCGGTTATGTCAAAAACACACAAACACAGTCGGTTATGTCAAAAACACACACAAACACAGTCGGTTATGTCAAAAACACACAAACACAGTCGGTTATGTCAAAAACACACAAACAGTCAGTTATATCAAAAACACACACAAACACAGTCGGTTATATCAAAAACACACACAAACACAGTCGGTTATGTCAAAAACTCACACAAACACAGTCGGTTATGTCAAAAACTCACACAAACACAGTCGGTTGTGTCAAAAAGACACAAACACAGTCTGTTATATCAAAAAACACACAAACACAGTCGGTTATATCAAAAACTCACACAAACACAGTCTGTTATATCAAAAACACACATAAACACAGTCGGTTATGTCAAAAACACACATAAACACAGTCGGTTATGTCAAAAACACACATAAACACAGTCGGTTATGTCAAAAACACACATAAACACAGTCGGTTATGTCAAAAAAACACATAAACACAGTCGGTTATGTCAAAAAGCACACAAACACAGTCGGTTATGTCAAAAAACACACATAAACAGTCGGTTACGTCAAAAAGCACACAAACACAGTCGGTTATGTCAAAAACACACATAAACACAGTCGGTTGTGTCAAAAAACACACAAACACAGTCGGTTATGTCAAAAAGCACACACAAACACAGTCGGTTATGTCAAAAACACACATAAACACAGTCGGTTATGTCAAAAAGTACACAAACACAGTCGGTTATGTCAAAAACACACATAAACACAGTCGGTTATGTCAAAAACACACAAACACAGTCGGTTATGTCAAAAACACACATAAACACAGTCGGTTATGTCAAAAAGCACACAAACACAGTCGGTTATGTCAAAAACACACAAACACAGTCGGTTATGTCAAAAACACACATAAACACAGTCGGTTATGTCAAAAAGCACACAAACACAGTCGGTTATGTCAAAAAGCACACAAACACAGTCGGTTATGTCACAAAACACACACACAAACACAGTCGGTTATGTCAAAAACACACAAACACAGTCGGTTATGTCACAAAACACACAAACACAGTCGGTTATGTCAATAACACACACAAACACAGTCGGTTATGTCAAAAACACACAAACAGTCGGTTATGTCAAAAAGCACACAAACAGTCGGTTATGTCAAAAACACACAAACACAGTCGGTTATGTCAAAAACACACACAAACACAGTCGGTTATGTCAAAAACACACAAACAGTCGGTTATGTCAAAAAGCACACAAACAGTCGGTTATGTCAAAAAACACACAAACACAGTCGGTTATGTCAAAAAAAACACACAAACACAGTCGGTTATGTCAAAAAACACACAAACACAGTCGGTTGTGTTAAAAACACACAAACACAGTCGGTTATGTCAAAAACACAAACACAGTCGGTTATGTCAAAAAACACACAAACACAGTCGGTTATGTCAAAAAACACACAAACACAGTCGGTTATGTCAAAAAACACACAAACACAGTCGGTTATGTCAAAAAGACAAACACAGTCGGTTATGTCAAAAACACACAAACACAGTCGGTTATGTCAAAAACATAACCGATTAACCGATGATTAGTTAAAGATGCATCATAATTGAAGTTACATGAGAGACATGAAACTAGCAGTTATGTAGTTTCCCAGCCTTGAAAATCAAAGTTCACCGAAGGACGATTTCCACGATTCACTTAATCCAAATCTTCAGCATTTCATCATTTTCACTTCAATCACACTTCAATCACACACAAACACAGTCGGTTATGTCAAAAACACACAAACAGTCGGTTATGTCAAAAACACACATAAACACAGTCTGTTATGTCAAAAAGCACACAAACAGTCGGTTATGTCAAAAACACAAACACAGTCGGTTATGTCAAAAAACACACAAACACAGTCGGTTATGTCAAAAAACACACAAACACAGTCGGTTATGTCAAAAAACACACAAACACAGTCGGTTATGTCAAAAAACACACAAACACAGTCGGTTATGTCAAAAAGACAAACACAGTCGGTTATGTCAAAAACACACAAACACAGTCGGTTATGTCAAAAAACAGACAAACACAGTCGGTTATGTCAAAAAGACAAACACAGTCGGTTATGTCAAAAACACACAAACACAGTCGGTTATGTCAAAAACACACAAACACAGTCGGTTATGTCAAAAACACACATAAACACAGTCGGTTATGTCAAAAACACACATAAACAGTCGGTTATGTCAAAAACACACATAAACACAGTCGGTTATGTCAAAAAGCACACAAACACAGTCGGTTATGTCAAAAAACACACATAAACACAGTCTGTTATGTCAAAAACACACAAACACAGTCGGTTATGTCAAAAACACACACAAACACAGTCGGTTATGTCAAAAAGCACACAAACAGTCGGTTATGTCAAAAACACAAACAAACACAGTCGGTTGTGTTAAAAACACACAAACACAGTCGGTTATGTCAAAAAACACACATAAACAGTCTGTTATGTCAAAAACACACAAACACAGTCGGTTATGTCAAAAAACACACATAAACACAGTCTGTTATGTCAAAAACACACAAACACAGTCGGTTATGTCAAAAACACACATAAAAACAGTCGGTTATGTCAAAAAACACACATAAACACAGTCTGTTATGTCAAAAACACACATAAACACAGTCTGTTATGTCAAAAACACACATAAACACAGTCTGTTATGTCAAAAACACACAAACACAGTCGGTTATGTCAAAAACACACATAAAAACAGTCGGTTATGTCAAAAACACACACAAACACAGTCGGTTGTGTTAAAAACACACAAACACAGTCGGTTATGTCAAAAAACACACAAACACAGTCGGTTATGTCAAAAAACACACATACACAGTCGGTTATGTCAAAAAACACACAAACACAGTCGGTTATGTCAAAAAGACAAACACAGTCGGTTATGTCAAAAACACACAAACACAGTCGGTTATGTCAAAAACACACAAACACAGTCGGTTATGTCAAAAACACACATAAACACAGTCGGTTATGTCAAAAAGCACACAAACACAGTCGGTTATGTCAAAAAACACACATAAACACAGTCTGTTATGTCAAAAACACACAAACACAGTCGGTTATGTCAAAAACACACATAAAAACAGTCGGTTATGTCAAAAACACACATAAAAACAGTCGGTTATGTCTGTGAACGTAAACAGCAGGGAAAGAAATCGCATGTGTATATTAGATCTGTGTATTAAAGCGACAGCAGCGTAATATACAGTACCTGCTACTGTTAATATGAACCAAACAACAAAAGAAAAACAGAAAATCACTCACTGCTCCTGATTGAATAACTTTAGCAGCTTTAATAAGAATATATTTCTTATTTGAATGCTGCTGTTAAATGCTTTGGCGAGGAGATAAACATGGCGGACTGTGTACAGCTCACTCAGGGAGCTAATAGGGCGGAGTTCGTCAGCAGTCATAGGCGGGGCCTAAACATTTGTGATGTCACAAAAGCTACATTCTGCAAACGGCTTATTCTGAGACACTGCTTATGATTTATGGGGAATAAAAAAAAACTAATTTATGTTCAAACAACATGTAAAAGTGAATAGGTCCCCTTTAAAGAGACTGTTTGATTAGTTAAAGATGCATCATAATTGAAGTTACATGAGAGACATGAAACTAGCAGTTATGTAGTTTCCCAGCCTTGAAAATCAAAGTTCACCGAAGGACGATTTCCACGATTCACTTAATCCAAATCTTCAGCATTTCATCATTTTCACTTCAATCACACTTGGCCTTCCTCCAGTCAGGATCTTATTCTTCTAAACAACAAACTCTAAAAAGCACTAACTATTTTTGCACAACTCTGCCCTTTAAATCCCGCTCCGGATCAGCCAATGGGATCAAACACAACACGCAGTGATGTCACTAAGCTCTCTGCAAGAAAAACAATATTGTGCTCAATGCAATATCACTTCATTTATTCAAGTTTTAGTCAAGGAAGGACGGGGGGAAAGACCCTCTCCCACCCGGAGACTCATTCCGTATATTTGCCCTTTGATCCCCTTCACTTCTAGCCCTAATCCAACGGGATTAACGTCAGATGGCGATTCCTGCATTGCAGTCATAATCTAACGTTTTTTTCCAGGCAGATGGTGAGAGATTTATGATTTCAGATTATAAATAGGAGAATATATCAAAATCAATGAGGCTTTGCTGAGGCCATCATCACGACACATGTTGTTACATGAACGGGTAAATTTGTTTACTGACATCAGTCCCAGTGTTTACTCAAGCAAAATGAGTATTTATGATCATTTAATTCTCCTGTACCTTTCATAACGTGCTACTGAGTGTGTTTCCTGAGCACATAATCATATATAATCCTGCTAAGAGGAGACATACTATATGGACAGAAAACAGTTCATCATACTGCTTAATTAAAGCTAGTCTTTGACAGACTTGATTATCAGTAAACGCAGCATATTCTGTCCAAAAACCACCAAATTAAACCATCTGACTGACATGCCATGTGTCCAACCGCAGTTTGATTTGCCATTTACATGCTGTTTATTCGAAATAGGTGCCTTGGGAAAACCTCTGTGAATACTGGCTTGCTTCTAACAAAATACTCACATATTAAAATCCAAGTGTTTGTAATAATAACGCAATAGTTCAACAGTCATTAATTATTTTAATGATAATTTTAAACCTTTGAAGACAACCTTACTGTGAGCTACAAGGTTGTTAATCGATGGTATTTGCTTCTGCCGAAAAATAATTGTGTTTAACAGTGGATTTCGTTATGAAAAACTACATTACCCATGATGCTGTATAGAAAATTCCACCTCAAATGACGTAATCGAGTCTTCCTACGCTCTCAAAACACATTCGTATACATATTTTGCATTGAACTACTTAAAGGATTAGTTCACTTTCAAATTAAGATTTCCTGATAATTTACTCCCATGTCATCCAAGATGTTCATGTCTTTCTTTCTTCAGTCGAAAATTAAGGTCGAATATTCTCCTGATAGTGGACTTCAATGGGCACCAAACGGTTGAAGGTCAAAATTAGTTTCAGTGCAGCTTCAAAGAGCTTTAAACGATACCAGACGAGGAATAAGAGTGTTATCTAGAGAAACCATCGCTCATTTTCTTAAAAAAATTTGTAAAAATTATATAACTTTTAACAATAAATGCTCGTCTTGAACAAGCTCTCTTCTTCTTCTCTATTTGAATTCCAGCAGTGTAGACACTGCTAAGTGTATTACTGCCCTCCATAGGTCAAAGTTTGAACTAATTGTTATATACTTGCACTAGCATATTGAATGTGACAATCTAGTTCAAACTTTTGACTGAAGAAAGAAAGACATGAACATATTGAATGACATGGGGATGAGTAAATTATCAGGAAATTTTAATTTGAAAGTGAACTAATCCTTTAAATGGGCAATTTTATATTTCTCCATTGTTTAAGTCAATTATGATGTTTGCAATGCTTCATGGGATTGTAGTTTTTTCCCCTCACTAAAGCCGTTAAGTTCATCTTTTGTCTAATTTTCAAATACTTTTTTGCTTCAAATCAAAGTTTGTAATGTTGTGATTCTCCTCATAGCTGATTGTGTTTACGCCTTATAACTTCTTAAATGAACACTTTTTTTGAAATCCCAACAAATGGAAAAAAATTAGGGTCCTATAATTTCCGCCATCACAGAATCGCGGACGGAATCACGGAATCCAGTCATAAAAACGGAATTTACTATATAACATGGAATGTCACGGAATGTGTCAAATTTTTGATGAATGAATTAAAGCAGGTCAGTACACTTAAATTAAATTGCGATATAGACTAGTGTCTGTGAATATTAAACCGCAAAAAGACTATTTAAACATGAATCCTGCATAAATGTGTGACTGTGAAATGAATGATGCAGAAGCGCAGTTCCATTTAACTCACACCGCATCACATACAATCGCGCAGGCGCACCTACGTGCGACGCTCGCGGTGTTTTCATCCTCTGTCGCCTCACTATATGAACGCACAAATTCATCTCCAGAGCTGCTCTGAAAGTCACTTCATCAGCATTTGAGAAAATTACCGTCATAAACGCAGAGAACTCAAAGCTCTAGGCAAACCATCAAAATAAAAGTTTGATTTAACTTGACAGAAACATATTACTGTTGTACAGTAGAATTTAAATTAATTTAATAATAAATTATTAAAATATATTTTAAACATTAATCTCAGTGTTTCTTCCGTGTTTTAATTTTAACAGTAAAGCTCTTTTGTGCAGCACTTTGTTTGACAAAAAAAGGTTTAATTTCATGATTAAAAGATAAATTAAATGGTATGCGTTCATCTGATTGCCAGAAAAATTTAAATAGACAACAGAACTTCTGAAAAAAAAAAGAAAAATTCATAAAAATATATTTTTTATTTAATAAATATTGTTGTTTTTAAGAATTCAATTAATTAGACATGCTTTTTGATTATTAAAATGGAATTAAACCATTAAAATGGAATCCAGACAACAGAATTTGGTAAAAATAAAAGTTGAGGGGAAAGAATAAAACGTATGGCCCTAAAAAAATAAAAATATTTTGTTAGACTTTTATTTAATTGTTGGTAAATTGGACAAGATTCATTATTTCAATAAATTAGACATGTTTTTTGATTACTAAAATTTAAGTTAACCATTAAAATGGAGTCAAAAAATAAATAAAATGGAAAAAAAACGGAATTCAGAAAAATTAAAACGGAAAAAATGGCATTTGGAAAAAATAAAACGGATTTTATAGGGCTGCTGAAAATGTAGGCAAACACTAATGCAGTCTTTATCAATCAAACAAGCCATATCCGAAAACCCTCTTCATGATTTGGAAAACGTTCATAAAATATCTAGAAAAAAATCAACAAATCTGCCAGGCGTACCTTCAGTGTCACTATCCGCGCGTCTGGGTTCCGCAGCGACAGTCCAGCAGATACAAATTCCTTACTCTGCACCTGGATTGGGAAGTGCTCCATGCATTTCTCATCAGAGTCCAGGGCGGACGGCCACTTCGTACAGAACGCTGGACATATTAAACACGGAAAACATTTACAAATCTCTCTTTCATTCAGCCACCGCATGTTATCAACTGCTGTCCAATATTATAACTATAACAATCAAGAAACTCACGCTTCAGCGCCTCACAGTGCTTCTTAATGGCAACCGGGGTTAAGTGTAAAAAGTTTGGAATCTGAAAGACATTAGAGCATTGTACAGCAGTGGACAAAGGTGGAAAATTCACATCTTCGACCTTTATTTAAAATTTAATTTGTGATAATAATGCAACTTAATCATGACTTGATCACCTTTATCAGCTCCAGGTTGCCCTTTTTGGCAGGCGGCACGCCTCTCTTCACGGGATATCCCATCCGCACCGGCAGGGGAACCGCAGACGGTTTGAATGAGGCAGCAGTGGGGTAAACCGCGGTCCAGTCCTGATCCTGGGCCATCCGCTCTGTCCTGGGCTCACCAGCCTGTGTTTCATTATCAATAATATTATTTATCTGCTTTACTGAATCATAGACCAGAACTCAAACAATCTGTATTACGGTTGTGTTGAGGCAAAGTGTAATAATCCACCTGTCTCCTTGACCTCCACTGACCCCGACCACCTCTACCTGTGGCTTCTGTAATCAGACATTCAATGAGGGCAGAAATTAACCTCATTAAAAAATAAATAAAGCAATGCTAGGTGTGGTAATATTAGGCAGACAAGTAATATTAGGCAGACAAGCATTATGTAATGGTACAACGATATAAAATTATAATACCAAGGTGCTTTAATATATACTAGGTGCTGAATGATACAATAATTTCAAAGAATACCATAGTATTACTATGGTACATGTCTAAAAATGTTATATATATATATATATACACACACACACACACACACACAAATATATATATATATATATATATAAACAAAATCACTAACATCAATATATTATTGTAACTCTCCGTAATACTGTAAACTCTCCTTATTTAAATAACGGATATTATCGTTACCTCTTTCTGTGGCCACGGCGCTTGTTGAGACGACAGAGGAGATTGAAATCCTCCTATTTAATGAAATTAGACTATATATTCCATTAATATTACAGTTTATTTTGCAAAAGGAGGACAGAGCAGGGTGAGTGATGGGGGCAGCCATGTTGGGAAAACCTGCGGCGAGACTACGGTGGCCCGGATGAACGCAAATAAAGCGAAACTACAAAAGATGTGAGAGTGAACGCATCATTGTTTGTGTATTGATATTCAATGAGTTTTGAAATATAAACCATCTGATTTTAATTCAGAACAAGATTTAAGTGTAACTTTGAACGACTGGAAACTAATTGGAAAGACAAAAAAAAAAAAAGTTTTTTTTCCTGTTAAAACAAATAGACGGAGAGTGAAGGAATTGAACGGAACCTAAAGGTCTTAAGATGTGTTTTTAACTAATCATTTTTAACTGAGTCGCATTTTTTAACCGAATCGCGCACGTGGCGCGCGAGGCATCCTTGAGAAGCATGTGTATGAAGGCAATTATGGCATATTCCTCTTTTAATGTGTCATCAATGTGCAGAAAACGTTTGTTTATGACAGATATTTCAGAAGCGTAGTCTGTGAAGCCCTTGACAGACGCCGATGATGCGCGCGTCAGGCGTGCGCGCGCTCGCTCGCAGCATGTGTTTGACTCTCAGCATCACTCAGACAGACAGATGAAGCTCATCTCCTCCTCATCACTGCAATTAACGCGCTCACTTCAGATGATGACGGAGAACTTCACGAGACTCATCTGGAGCCCTGCTGGAGGTATCGTTGATATAAAAGTTAATTTCCTTTATTTTAGCCTTTAAAGTGATGTTGAGTGATTGAAATGATTTCCCTTTAAGCTGGACGTGTGTGATTCAGGAAAGGGTCTTTTTGACATCTCACAGTTAAATGCGAGTGTCTGTAGGCTAAATATCGTTAGACAGTGTATGTGCATATTGAGAATATAAATACACAAATAAAATAGTCTATTTCTGTTTTAAGATGAACATTAATAAACTTTTCACCACACAAAATATGCATATAAATGTATGACAATCTGATAACAATTTTTTTTACAGTAATTTTGCGTTTGTTAACAGTTATCACATGAAATAACAATAAACAACACTTTGATAGCATTTTATTATTCTAGTTCATTTTTACATTTATACTAATACATCGTAAAATGTCAACATGAGCTAACAATATATTGTATATTTATTATAAATTAATAAAGATGCTGCAAAGAAATATTTTTGTTATTTATGATACCTAATGTGCTAACAAATGTTAGATTTGCATTAACAAAATATTTGAATTTTATATATATATATATATATATATATATATATATATATATATATATATATATATACATGCACACACACATACACACTATATATATATATATATATATACAGCTATGGAAAAAATTAAGAGACCACTCCAAGTTCAGAAATCAATGTTAAGTGGTCTCTTAATTTTTTCCATAGCTGTATATATACATATATATGTATGTGTGTGTGTGTATATTTATATATATTTATATTTACACACACATATTAAAATTTTTTTGTTAAATGCAAATTTATATATATATATATATATATATATATATATATATATATATATATATATATAAATTTGCATTTAACAAAAATTTGTAAAATATATACACACACATCCACATATGTGTATATATATATATATATATATATATATATATATATATATATATATATATATATATATATATATGTGTGTGTGTGTGTGTATATATGAAATGATCATATAAAATATAGACTTTAGCCACATAAATTACAAGAAATGTGTAAGAAATTATTATAAGAAGTAATTTGACAGGTTTCATTCATGTGCTGCACTCGTTTCACGCACAAATGAATGAGCGTGAGTGTGTTTATCTCTGTCCAGTAAATCCTCTCGACACGCTCTGACTGTGAGTGATTTCTGTCTCTTGACATTGTGAGCTTAAAGCATAGCTGAAACCATATCTGCGAGCGGACGGCGCTGTGGTCGCCGGTTCTGTCAGCGTCTCGGCCGCTCTGACTGACAGACATGGCAGGGTCCTGTTTCGATTTCTCTCCGCTCACAAAGCTTTTTTTCCAGTGGCTTTGTGTGTCCATCTCATGATGGAGATCTCATGAATGTCTGACCTCATTTATGAGGGTGTTTTACTCCTCTTCCTCACTGCATCGTGACTGTCTGAGGAAGATTCAGTGAAATCACAGTCAAGCTGAAGTGATGAAGACACTCATTCAGCACATTCGCTCCGTCTGAGGAAAAACAAGTGTGATTGTTCCATTTTCGAGACGTTTTAGCAACAACAACAAAAAAGTCATCCCATGTCATCCAAGATGTTCATGTCTTTCTTTCTTCAGAAATTAAGGTTTTTGAGGAAAACAATCCAGGATTTTTCTCCTTATAGTGGACTTCACTGGGGTTCAACAGGTTGAAGGTCCAAATGTCAGTTTCAGTGCAGCATCAAAGAGCTCTACATGATCCCAGACGAGGAATAAGAGTCTAATATAGAGAAACCATCGCTCATTTTCTAAATAAAATAATAAATGATACACTTTTTAAACACAAATGCTCGTCTTGCACTGCTCTGCGATGCTCCACATGACGTAATCATGTTGGAAAGGAAATGAGATGGAGTTTTTCGCTCTACAACGGTACATCTTTCTATGTTTTTCGGCCTACCTTTCCAACATGATTACGTCATGCGTGGCGCATTGCAGAGCAGTGCAAGACGAGCATTTGTGGTTAAAAAGTATATAATTTTAATTTTTTTTAGAAAATGAGTGATGGTTTCTCTAGATAAGACTCTTAATCCTCGTCTGGGATCATGTAGAGCTCTTTGAAGCTGCACTGAAACTGACATTTGGACCTTCAACCCGTTGAACCCCAGTGAAGTCCACTATATGGAGAAAAATCCTGGAATGTTTTCCTCAAAAACCTTAATTTCTTTTCCACTGAAGAAACAAAGACATGAACATCTTGAAAGACATGATGGGGGTGATTATCAGGAAATTTTAACTCTGAACCAAACTAACAGTGAGATGATTTGTGTCACCAGGGAACAAAAATACAGTAAAATAACTGTTTTCAGTGTGAATATATAGTAAATTGTAATTTATCACATGATCCTTCAGAAATCATTCTGATTTGCTGCACAAGAAACATTTCTGATCATTATCAATGTTGAAAACAGTGGTGCTTTTCATATTTTTGTGGAAACCGTGATACATTTTTTGGGGATTTTTTGATAAATAAAAAGGTTCAAAAGCATTTACCTGAAATAGAAATCTTTTGTAATGTTATACATGTCACTATTGATCAATTTAATGCATCCTTGCTGAATATCTTATATCTTTTTGTAAAATAAATTAATATTTTATTCAGCAGGTTTGCAACTCAGGAACACTAAAAATGGTTTTAGAAAAAAGCTTGGATCTTTGCTGAATCTAAAAAGATTTTATTAAATTTCTGAAGTGTGTGTCTGGTCATCTTCAGCACATCCTCATGCAATATTAACCCGATTGTCTGAGCTGCTCCTTATTTAAATCCACTTGGAGTGCATCATAAGACTTCCCTACAACTGGTGCTCGATCAAACACAACCAAAGACTGCAACCAATCTTAAAATGTGTTAAACTCAGTAAATGTTTTCCCCAATTCGTTCTCCCTTCACAGGTCTGGTGTCATGTAGATCTCATTGACTTGCTGTGACACATTCATCTGAGCAGTTGTGGAAACCACAGGAACACTCATGGGGGAGAGACTGGGCCGCCAAACCCCTCTTTTGTCCCGCGGCCGTACGTTCGGATGGTCCACCTCCAGCAACAGCATCAAGCTGAAGAACTCCGGCCACAACGGCCATGACTTCCCGGTGCGGAGCTCTCTGCACAGCCTGGAGGAGGCAGCAGCGTCCAGCGCGTCCCTCGCACCGTCCCGCTCTCCTGTTTCACTGGAACCGGAGCCCGTGGTGAATAATGGATCAAGCGCAGCCGTCGCTCCAGGTGGCCACACAAAGGAGCCACCGACGCACAGCGAGCGCTGCCAGCCCCTCTCCGTCCCCGCCGCCGCCCGCTTCATGCACAGCCCCTACCACGCCAAGACTAGCATGCAGGGCGATGTGTACAACTTCCTAGAGAGACCCGCCGGCCTGAGGTGCTTCCTGTATCACTTCCTCGTGTGAGTACACCTGCTCATTTTTATTCACCTGAATGGAGCAACCGTACATATGAAGCTTAATGAGGTTTTTAATCATACTTTTATCATAATAACTCAGTCCTTTTAGGAAGCTGACGTTCCACGGCGTGTCATTTTGTTAATGAGCATTTCTAAATATGAAACTTTTTGATTGGTTAATAGGGTTTTTAATGAGTTTAACCCTTTGGTGGGTTGATGAATGTACCATATTTTAGTTTTTTATTTCATATTTTGACATTTTAGGGGATTTTATGGTACTAAATGTTATATATTTAATATTATAAAATATATATTTACATTTGTGCAGTAGTTATAATCCATGTATTCAGTTTTTGAGCATAGACCTGAAAATGAAATTTTCAACTTAAACTGTCGTAAATCTTAAATGTCTTAGAGCACAGACTGAAGTTTGGTCTCTTTTTTTAAAGATGACACTTGAAAGTTTATTGCTGAAGTAAAAAACATTAAAAAATTGAAAGTAAAAAAAAAAAGTTAGAGAAGTTTGTTTAATATTATGAAAAATGCATAAAAATACTATTTTTAAATTTTATATTTTGTATGTATTTTCCAAAATATGTATTAATCTAAAACGGCAAGAAAATCAAAGCTAGAAATCTAAACAAGTTATGTTTTTTTTTTTTTATTTGAGGTTGATATCTCAAAAAATGAGCTTTCAGTAAGATTTTGTTTATTTCAGTATTAGTTTTAGTTTTTATTTACTTCTGCTTAGTAATCTTAGTGATTTAACTTGAACTTATTTTATTTAGTTGCCAAGACAATTTTAGTTTAGTTTACATTTTTAAAGTTATGTTTGGTTTACGTTTTTCATCTAATATTTATTTTATTACAGCTTCATTTCAATTGATAAAAGAGTTTTAGTTTTAGTTTAGTTTACAATGATAAAGGCCCGTTCACACCAAGGATGATAACTATAACGATAAACATATCGTTCTAAATATAAATAGCAAAATCTACACCACAGCTATAACGATAACGGCATATAGAAACTATATTGTTGGAATCACTTTCAGAACAATGTTTTTTTTTCCAGCTGATGAATGATAAAAACATTGACAGCCAATCAGAATCCATCCTGCTTTAAAGAGCGCAAGCATTTCACCCCTTAACTGTCAAAAAAAAAACAAGTTAGAGAAGTTTGTTTAATATTATGAAAAATGCATAAAAATAATATTTTTAAATTTTATATTTATATTTACTCTAAAACTGCAAGAAAACCAAAGCCAGAAATCTAAACAAGTTGTGTTTTTTTTTTTTTTTTTTTAATTTGAGGTTGATATCTCAAAAAATGAGCTTTCAGTAAGATTTTGTTTGTGCGCAGTACCAAACGCTTCCACTAGATGAATTTCGCTTCCCATTCATTTCCAGTGCACTCATTTTTGACAGCATACAATCCATTTAATCTTTTCAAATCATGTCCATGATTTTTTTTGTGTGTGTGTTCACACAGCAAGTGTCAAAACCTTTATCAAGGGTCGTACCATTCCGATGAAGTAAAAAAAAAAATCTAAAAAAACAAAATATAAAATTTTTTGTTCAAAAATGACAGAACAGCACCAGAAGATTAAATTGAGGATAAATAGATTTGTTTATTTGCGACTACAATTCGTTTATTTATTTCGGTATTTAGTATGTGTAAAAATGAAGCTTTTGATTGGTTAATAGGGTTTTAAATAATACTTTTCGGAAGTTGACGTCCCACGGTGTGACATGCATTTTAAATAGTGTTTTGCTAATCAGCATTCGTAAATATGAAGCTTTTGATTTGTAAAAATGGTTTTTAATCAGTTTAAATTGAGGATAAATATTTGTATATTCGTGACTATACACTTTATTTTGCTAATTACCATTTGTAAACATGAAGCTTGTGATTGGTTAAAAGGATTTTTTTTTTTTTAGTGTAGATGTTTATTTCAGGCATATGATATATTTAAGAAGAGACTATAGAAATTAATTAAACTGAGCGAACTGATGTGACTTCATTTCGAACAAAATCAGAAACAGCTTGCCAAAGTGAACTTTCCAGAAAAGTTTGCTCTGGCTGGTAAACACCTTTGAACTACCATTGGTCCATGGTGATTACGTACTAGGTAGGTGTGGCTCTGAGGCTCCGCCTTCTTTGACGTGGAAACCTTCTCCAGTTCATTTCTTCTGTTCAGTCCGTCGAGGTCAGACGTCCGCGAGTGAAAACATGAACACACTGAAAAGCCAATTTATAGTAGAAAAATGAGGTTGTAATTCTAATGAAATGAGACACTGGCACTTGTTTTCATGTTTAATACTGTAAAGTTGCTTGCTTTTAAGCAATCTATTGAATAAAGTGTTATATATATATAAACTTTACGTGACTTTACTGGAGCTTGTGCAAACATATCCACGTTGCTATGATCAGATTCTTTTGCTTTTTTCTCATTTTGAGGTTTACTAACAGTATACTGCTCATGATTTTCTAACTTTTTTTACCCTTAAAGGATTATCAGAAAATTTTAATTCTGAAGTCAACTAATCCTTTAAGTGAAGAACTTTAAAGTACTTTGCCGTGAGTATATTGCCGCTTTTAGTGGAGTGATTGAAACAAACTCCTAACATGTTTTGCATGTACAAGCACCAAAAAGAGCATGATCTGTGTGTTAATTACAGCTGATGCCGTGTGGATCTCAGTAACTAAAGGAGAGTCCTCTGTGGCCCCGGGTGTCTCCCAGCACCTGAAACAGGTCAACCTGATCCTGAAAGCAGCGCTTCTGAGTCCGTCTGTCCCTGTGATTCAATGACACTCATCTCACCTTTAGCTCCATAGAGAAAGCAGGACTTTTTATTGGCCTCAAAGTTATTAAATGAGACAATGGTTGATTTCGGTGTTAAATCACCATGAAATGTGTGCTAGTTTAGCTAATGACTACATTTGGACATGACAGCAGTGTTGAAACTAATAAAATGGATGCATTAATCAATTTTTTTATTATGATTTTATTATGATTTTCGTTTACTCGCCCTCATGATGTTATGGTAGATTTTTATTGAAAAATGACTTAAAATACAGTCACAGAGTTCAGAAAAAGTGTGGTTGGTTGCATAGATGTTGTTATGCAGTTACTAAGGTCTGATTGCTGTATGGTTGCCAGGGTGTTCTGAATGGTTGCTAGGTGGTTTCTTTGCTTTATTTGGAGCTCAACAGCCTCAAGTGTTTTGTTTGATTTTGAGCGTTATTTCTGTACTATTATAGTTTTCATTCATATGTTGAATAGCTTTTATTTTAAATTTTTTTTTTCACATTTTCATTTTTTTATTTGATACATTTTTAGTAATTTTTATTATATGCTTTTGTCATTTTTAATATTATTTTTTAAATATTTATTAAATATTACTAGTTATGTTTAATTTAGAGATGTACCGATACTAAATTTATCATCCGATACTGATAGCCGATTATTCAGAATGATATCTGCCGATACCGATAGTTTGATTTTCTTAAGGAAAAAAACTCTCCCAACTAATTCTGCAAAACTATACAGGGAAGCCTCTCATTTGGTACATTACTATAATATTAGAGGTTAAAATGAACAACAGAGCTATTATGTTGAACTGCTCTTTATTTTCACATATAATAATTACACTCAAATAATAACTGAAATGTTTGTATAACTCAGTTGCACATAAGGTAGTTTTGATAAGCACTTGCCTTCATGGCAGATTTATTCAAATGTACGTGTCATTAACAGTAAATAATGGCGATAGTGAAAATAATTGCTTATTTTTACTATCGCCGATAAACGGTATTAGCCGATATATCGGTGCATCTCTAGTTGTCACAGATCCCTTGTCTTCCTGGACTCCATATCCCATGATCCTCCTGTTTCCACACCTGCACTCACTTCCCTCGTCTGCTCCTCATCAGCACTCATCACCTGCACCTGGACTCTATTGTCAGCACTCCCCATATATTGCACTCACTCCCTGCACTCCTTGTCCGTTCTCTGTTGTGTTTAATGTATGTTTGGTGTTCCTGCCCTGTGTTAATTAAAGTCTCTTACTATTGTGGAAATCCGTATCTGCCTCGTCTCTCTACACCAGCATCCTTAACAGAAGAACGGACCTTTACCAACTGGATTTTCACAAACTGGAATATGGAGACTTCCACCAGCTCCCTGGCTTCTGCTCCTCCAAGGCCTCTCTCCCATCTGGCAGCTGGCGATCGCCTCATCGGGCTCCTTCAGGTGGGTCGTTCGCTGGAGAGGTATGTGGAGGAGTTCGTTGAGCTTGCTTTTTTGACTAACTGATCAACGATGCTCAGTTGATCGCCCTGTTTCTGGATGGACTGGACGACAACACTATCCGTTTTGATGAACCTGTTTTTCGTTTCTCCTTAAGTGAAACTATCAGTTTAATTTTGTGGTTAAATGGCTCCAAATTCTTCGTGGACACGGTTCATGATCAGTGTATGTCACCAGTCCATCCGGAAACACGGTTGGCCGGGCCAGTCAGTCAATCTCCGTCTTCCTCCGCATGCCCCTCCAGCGAACTCCCTGCCTGCCCCACACGGAACCCACACTCCTCAACTGGGTCCCAAAAGCGGAGGAGGAGGAAACAGCCCGCTCCAGTGTCCCCAGAGCCCGCTCCAGTGTCCCCAGAGCCCGCTCCAGTGTCCCCAGAGCCCGCTCCAGTGTCCCCAGAGCCCGCTCCAGTGTCCCCAGAGCCCGCTCCAGTGTCCCCAGAGCCCGCTCCAGTGTCCCCAGAGCCCGCTCCAGTGTCCCCAGAGCCCGCTCCAGTGTCCCCAGAGCCCGCTCCAGTGTCCCCAGAGCCCGCTCCAGTGTCCCCAGAGCCCGCTCCAGAGCCCGCTCCAGTCCCCACAGAGCCAGCTCCAGTGCCTGTGGGGATCTTAATTGTATTTGAGGGAATGAACTGGCCCTCAGCTCCAGCCGCCGCCTACGAGCCCTCAGCTCCAGCCGCCGCCTACGAGCCCTCAGCTCCAGCCGCCGCCTACGAGCCCTCAGCTCCAGCCGCCGCCTACGAGCCCTCAGCTCCAGCCGCCGCCTACGAGCCCTCAGCTCCAGCCGCCGCCGCCGAGCCCTCAGCTCCAGCCGCCGCCGCCGAGCCCTCAGCTCCAGCCGCCGCCGCCGAGCCCTCAGCTCCAGCCGCCGCCGCCGAGCCCTCAGCTCCAGCCGCCGCCGCCGAGCCCTCAGCTCCAGCCGCCGCCGCCGAGCCCTCAGCTCCAGCCGCCGCCTACGAGCCCTCAGCTCCAGCCGCCGCCTACGAGCCCTCAGCTCCAGCCGCCGCCTACGAGCCCTCAGCTCCAGCCGCCGCCTACGAGCCCTCAGCTCCAGCCGCCGCCTACGAGCCCTCAGCTCCAGCCGCCGCCTACGAGCCCTCAGCTCCAGCCGCCGCCTACGAGCCCTCAGCTCCAGCCGCCGCCTACGAGCCCTCAGCTCCAGCCGCCGCCTACGAGCCCTCAGCTCCAGCCGCCGCCTACGAGCCCTCAGCTCCAGCCGCCGCCTACGAGCCCTCAGCTCCAGCCGCCGCCTACGAGCCCTCAGCTCCAGCCGCCGCCTACGAGCCCTCAGCTCCAGCCGCCGCCTACGAGCCCTCAGCTCCAGCCGCCGCCTACGAGCCCTCAGCTCCAGCCGCCGCCTACGAGCCCTCAGCTCCAGCCGCCGCCTACGAGCCCTCAGCTCCAGCCGCCGCCTACGAGCCCTCAGCTCCAGCCGCCGCCTACGAGCCCTCAGCTCCAGCCGCCGCCTACGAGCCCGCCGCTCTCCAGTCTCCGCCGCCATACCAGCTCCTTGCTCCTCCACCCACACATTGACTTTATTCCTTGGACTCCTCAATATGATCCTAAACCTCTCCAAGTATTTTTTTGGGGGGGGCCAAGTACCCGTGGGTGGGGGACATGTGGGCGCCACACATGTGGGTGGGCCTCTGACATGGCCTGCCAAGGCTCCTGACCCGCCGTGGCCTGCCAAGGCTCCTGACCCGCCGTGGCCTGCCAAGGCTCCTGACCCGCCGTGGCCTGCCAAGGCTCCTGACCCGCCGTGGCCTGCCAAGGCTCCTGACCCGCCGTGGCCTGCCAAGGCTCCTGACCCGCCGTGGCCTGCCAAGGCTCCTGACCCGCCGTGGCTCATGGATCCGCCCTGGAGACCTCCACTCCAGTCCACTCATCCCCCGGCACCTGCATGAGGTCTCCAGGGCGCCCGCCCACCTCCCGGTTATTCTATTTACGGCGCGAGGACGCGCCTACCGGGAGGGGGAGGTACTGTCACAGATCCCTTGTCTTCCTGGACTCCATATCCCATGATCCTCCTGTTTCCACACCTGCACTCACTTCCTTCGTCTGCTCCTCATCAGCACTCATCACCTGCACCTGGACTCTATTGTCAGCACTCCCCATATATTGCACTCACTCCCTGCACTCCTTGTCCGTTCTCTGTTGTGTTTAATGTATGTTTGGTGTTCCTGCCCTGTGTTAATTATAGTCTCTTACTATTGTGGAAATCCGTATCTGCCTCGTCTCTCTACACCAGCATCCTTAACACTAGTTTAATTTATTTTTATTTCAGTATTAGTTTTAGTTTTTATTTACTCCTGCTTAGTAATCTTAGTGATTTAACTTGAACTTATTTTATTTAGTTGCCAAGACAAAATTTCAAATTTTCATTTAGTTTACATTTTTAACGTTATGTTTGGTTTACGTTTTCCATTTAATATTTATTTTATTTCAGCTTCATTTCAATTGATAAAAGAGTTTTAGTTTTAGTTTAGTTTACAATGATAAAGGCCCGTTCACACCAAGGATGATAACTATAACGATAAACATATCGTTCTAAATATAAATAGCAAAATCTACACCACAGCTATAACGATAACGGCATATAGAAACTATATTGTTGGAATCACTTTCAGAACAATTTTTTTTTCCAGCTGATGAACGATAAAAACATTGACAGTCAATCAGAATCCATCCTGCTTTAAAGAGCGCAAGCATTTCTTTAAATCCTTTTAGCGAGCTCCTCCCCCTAGTGGACGTTGTCATGTTTTATCTTACAAAATGTATTAGTCAAATCTAATCTTGACAAAACGCATATCGTCGGAAAGGTCTAAATCTCAAGCGTCCATATTTGACGTCTATTTTGCGATATAAGTGATATTTGGACAGAACTGTATTAATTTGTTACTGGAGAATGCATAAAAAAATTCAATGGAATGTGGGTGACACCCAGTGGCTTTTTTTGAAACAACGCCTAAACAAAATATCATGGGAACTTTAATTTTTGTGATATCAACTTCAAATTTAGAACAAAACATAGTTACACATTTGGCATATCAATTTTAGAGTAAAAAAATAATATTTTTAAAAATATATATTATATAAAATAAAATCATTTTAGTACAGTTCATTTGATTTACAGTAAATTGTGTTCAGAAACTCAAGAATGAAAGTCATTGGACTGACATGACAGTAATTATAATGAATTTTTTTTTTTTTTTTTTAGGTGAACTATCCCTTTAAGAACTTGTTGATAACTGTCTGACCCACTTTCTCAATGAATGAATTCCAAATTCTGGAGAATAATGAATGTTCAGATGTGGCGCTCTGCCCGGCGCGTTTGGCACATATTAGAACTTTTCTTGAGCTTATCGCACAAACATGTCATGACACAGTGATGGAAACTCTCTGGCGGCTTGCCTGCCTTCAGTACTGTTTGCTTTGGTGGTCTGATAACCTCTCTCTCTCTCTGTGTAACTGAGTATCTAGAGTTGCAGTCGCAGTGGTGAACCTGATCTCAGCCTCTTACAAAATTAAACCCCACTGACTGATATTCTGCCACTCCTTTAACTAACTCTTACTTGCCGATGGTTATCGATGCCAGGTTGTTCTCTGGCCAATCTGTCATCACTGAAGTGGACACATAAAGATCCGAACGCATCCGTTCTGGCAGACTAATGACCTGTCTGGGTCTTCAGTGGACATGGAAAGGAGATTTTGTGCCAGGACATTGTTTTAAATACATCCTGTCTGGGTTTACAAATAAGGTTTGGACTACTTGAATCTACTACTGTATCTCACCCTGGAGGAAAACGTTTTTATTGCTCAGAAATTGCTCTTTCATAGCCCACTTCTCAGTTATGTTTCATTGAGGTATCAGGTCTGACTTTGTTTCTTTTATATAAAAAAATAAAAAAATAAAAAAAACACTTTTTGTAAGAGCTTTTAAGCTATAAAATTCGGAGAATTTGATGAGAAATGTTTAAGTTCATAATGAAATCTTAGACTTTTTTTTTCTTCTCAGGAGAAACATCTGAGAATCTGTGTTATTTTAGGATCATTGAGATGCTGTTATAGTTTTATTAATATTTTGATTTATTTTTTATTTGTATGTTTTCCATTTTTATTTAAATATTCAGTTAAAGTTTTAGTAATTTTGTTGCTTTTGCCATTTTTATTGTTTTATTTTAATAAATATGTCTTAATTTTTTTTTTTTCAGTTTCAGTTTGAAAATTTTAGGTTTTAATTTAATTTAATTTAATTTAATTTAATTTAATTTAATTTAATTTTTATTTTACTTATTCTATTGTATTTTTATTTTACTTTATTTTATTTAATTTTATTATTTTATTTTATTATTTTATTATATTTAATAATTCACAATTCTTATTTAATTTAATTTAATTTTATTTAATTTTATTTTACTTATTCTATTCTATTGTATTTTATTTTACTTTATTTTTATTTATTTAATTTTATTATTTAATTGTATTATTTTATTATATTTAATAATTTAATTTAATTGTTTTATTTAATTTAAAAAACAACTAACAAAGATTTTTTTTTTTTTTTTTAATCGTTTTACTTAACTATAGTAACCCTGCAGAGAAGTCATCTCTATTTAATCACACTGTTGTCTCTGAGGAAAAAAAAAAAAAAAGTGAGATTTTATTATTTTTTCCTACTGGCTGCATTATTTTTGGCCTTCATATTTTCAAACGTATGCCTGTTTTTGCCAAAGGCTACAATTTGTAAAAAGTGCGCAAGATAAATCAGAGAACGCTGTTGCATTGTGGGAGATTTCCTACAGCTATGCACATGTCCAGGTGCCTCTGATGAATCTTACGCAATGATCCATATAGCATTGCACTGTTTCACTCTCTGAATTTGCTGCGCTGCTGCTGCTGAGTGACTGCGGGCATTTGGATATTTTACGTAATGCAGGGATGAAGTGTGCGCAGCTGTGAAATTCCCCTAGTTCTGAACTCTAATGCATGTTTTTCACACTCTTTTTATCATCCAGCTCACAACATAAGTACTACAAGTAGCATGAGTAGCACATTGCACCATATACCTTATGTAGAGCATGTCTGGTCTTTAAGATCTGTCTGATCCATCTGTATTTCTCATTTCAGTTACAGCACACTGAGCTGCTTAGTTATGATGGGACTATTAGAGACTCCTGCAGCTCAGCCCGGATAAGCTTTATCATTGATCCTTATGGGAGAGGGGGGTGGAGATATAGGATCATCTCAGGTCGATTTCAGAAGCATTTCTGTTTAGCATATTTAGTGTATCTTGTACTGTATATTGAACATGTGAGGGATTTTGAATACAGCCAGTAGGCGTCCTGATGAAAGAGCCACTTATAATGTTAGTTAGGGGTTCAAGTGCGTAGTGCTGAAACCCTACTGTAATTGTTCAATTTTCCAAGGATCAGCATTCTCCCTTAAAAGTGCACGTTCTCCCCTAGAGACTTGAAACTTTGAGCTCTGGTAGTACTCACACTGCCTACAATGTCACCAATGCTCACCCCGATCAGCCTGACGGGGGCGCTACAGCGGTGGTAAGTACCTAAGGGCCGGCAAAACATTTAAAGTGGGTGGAGCCACTTTTACTAAAATGGCTATAACTCGTGAATGGAATGAGATATTTTCACCAAAATTGGTACAACTGTGTAAGAGCTCATTCTGTAGTTGCATGAAAAAGGACACAGCAACTGGCCACTTGGTGGTGCTATAACAGAAAAAAAAACCTTGAAAATGGCTATAACTCCTTCACCGTTAGTCCGATCGACTTGAAAATTGGCATGCAGTGTCTTTGTCCGAGCTGCCATAAGTGTCTATGAGGACATTGATGTATCTCAAAAAACATGGCCGCCATCGGCCAATGAAATTTGAGCAGATATCAGACAAGGTTATAACCTTAACTAACCGAGGCCTATGGGAACGAAACTTGCTGGGCCTGTTTGACACGCAGCACTAGAGACCTGGGAGAAATTCAAAAGAAATCGGCCACCAGGGGGGCGCCTTTGCGTTTTTTATAAAAAGTGGTCCTTTTTTATTTTTGGGGAACCAAAAATGGCTCTTCTATGACATCGCTTTTGGAACCTTTATATTATAGATTTAATGGGGTTTGTTAAATATGTTTAATTTGTTAAATATCTTTCCATATCCCAGCTTAATATTTAGAAACTCTGTGGTTATATCAGACATTGCTCTGTTTTTTTAAGCATCTTAACCAGCCTAATTCAGCAACTTTGGCTTAACAAATGGCGTGAGTTTGGGGCAGGACTATCCGTTTGGCTGACCAATGACAGTGTTTTGGAAAACTGCTTGAAAACAGACACTATTTTTTTGCAATTTTGATGATACTATGGTATATGGAACCGTATCCTCCAGAATAAAAATCTCATATAATGCAATGAACATCAAGCTCGCAAAATACATGCAAATTTGTGCCGAATGACAGTGGTATGCAAGTCCAAGCTTATTTGTATAGTGCACTTCCCACATGCCAATACTTAAATTTGTTTAGGCTTATCGTCTATGTTTGTTTTATACTTAAATTGTTCATTTCTGTTCTTTCATGAGTACTGTTAAATTTGAAATGATAGAGTGAGGGGAACTAAAATACTTTTGTTTGTTTTCACATTGAGAGGAAACTAATTGAGCCATGACATTAATCAGTTTGTCCCAGATGAGATCATAACTCATTGGTGGTTTAATCCGCTCCGGACAGCTGGACCGCTATGCATGTAGGAATCATTCTGAACCATTTCCAACTCGAAATCCTATTACATATGGAATATATACATAGCTTTGGTGGTTTGGTTGCTTCATCGATAGCTCTTGACTCTCTATGAACTGAGTCCACACTTGGCTGGGTGGGCTGGTGGTTTTGCTCACTTTAATAGTCTCAGATTATTTGCACTTAGGACAGTCTGTATTTACCGAACTGCAGTGTATGGAGACAAGTGTACCATTTCGTGTTTAAGTTGAGCTGTCGACTGGATTACATTCATGTTCTCTTGTTTCTCTGTCAGGATCCTTAAACCACCTGCCATCAATAAGTAATCTCAGGCCAGAGCTGGGTCAGGTGATGTTCATGAGCCGCTGGACTTCACAGCTCTGGATTTACAATCAGACATTTCGTTTTGTTTGTTTGTGTTGCTTTGGGTTGCACTAGACAAATGGAGACATTTGCATATTATTATTATTATAATTATTATAATTATTATTATTCACAGTGATTTAGTATATTTCTTGATTTATCCCTCTGGTGCTCTTCGGACACTTTTGACTGAAACATGTAATTTTAATTGAATTTAATTGAATTGAATTATTTTATATATTTTATTGTAATTTATTTTTTTCATACAGTACATTTATTATACATTTACATTTTTTTTATTATTATTTAATTGAACCATAGAAATAAATGGTAAAAAAAGAAAAAAACGGTACAAAGAAATCTCCAAACTAAGAACATTATGCTCCACAGAAGAAAGAAAGTCATATGAATTTGGAAAGACAAGATGGTGAGTAAATGATGGCAGAATTTTCATTTTTAATGAACTGTCCCTTTAAGAATACTTTAGGTTTTTTTGCAGTACGCCAAATGTACTGTATATGATGGCATAATCCTCTACATCACCCTGCTAATGAGTGTTATTATCTTTGCTAAGCTGATGGATAACTCGGTTATGAGAGGCATGACTTGTGCCCTGCCTCTGGGAAACGGCCATCACCGGCTTTTCCTGGATGACCGGAAAGCCGTAATCGCTGTCAAATAGGTCGGCGGTGATACACTGCTGCACCGTCCTCTGCTGCAACCTTGATGTGTGTGTATGTGCATTCTTGTTATTTTTTGTGTCAACATGCAACATCACATTTAGAACTGACTCGAAAAAATATTGGAACAAAAAAAAAAAAAATACATAAATAAAGGAGCCAAAAAGGAAATTAGTTAAGAACAAGCACAGGTCAAAACTTCTTATCATTGAGGAAATTTATAATGCATAAATAACTTTATTTTGCATTTTACACAGTATATACAGTATATATATATATATATATATATATATATATATATATATATATATATATATATATATATATATATATATATATATAAAATGTGTGTGTGTGTATATATACACACTACAATTCAAAAGTTTGGGGTCGATACGATTTTTTAAAATGTTTTTTAAAGAAGTTTCTTCTGCTCACTAAAGCTGCATTTATTTGATCAAAAATACAGTAAAATCAGTAATATTGTGAAATATTATTACAATTCAAAATAACTGTTTTATATTTTAATATATTATAAAGTATAATTTATTTCTGTGATGCAATGCTGAATTGTCAGCATCATTACTCCAGTCTTCAGTGTCACATGATCCTTCAGAAATCACTCTAATATGATGATTTGCTGCTCAAGAAACATTTATGACTGTTATCTGCTCAACATTTGGAAACAGTGAAACTTTTTCAGGATTCTTTGATTTCTAGTGTTTTCTAGTGGTAAAGTATGTTAACAAGCTGTTTAGGTCATAAAATTGAATTTAAAAAAAATTATTAAAACTAAATTGCTTAATTAAATGTAAATATCTGGAGGCAGTCATATGCAAATGTATTTGCCCATGTGATGTCACGGATCCTTGATTACATTTTTGGAGCTTGATTATAATGAGGAGGGTGTTTTACACTTTCAGGAAGTTTTTATGGTAAAAAAAAACCCTTAAATAAGTCTTTTTGAACCTGGTGTTTTTGTTTAGCAAAAATACCCACAAAATTAGGCAGGATATAGCCATACAGGATGGTAACTGACATTTGATTTAAGCAAATGTAGCTATATGATTTGTGACACTGTAAATACTTTGTTGTGAATTGAACGTCTCTGTACTTCCACTTCTAGATTTCAGTGTTGATGAATGAGCTGTCAGTCAGTCTGATTTTAGGATCTGGCTCAGTAATGCAACAGCTGTTTTGTTTTAATCAGGTCTAGAGTTTGTCCTCTCGAAAAATGTCCTTCTTTTTTTAGTATTATTTTTAACCAGTGACCGAGTTTGTCCCCAGCTCATGACACTATTAGGTGCCGATGTGCCATGACTTCTTAACGCAATGGGAGGTTGATTGAAAATGGCTCAGAAAGGCTAGGTTCTGAGGTAAATGTTATTGTTCTTTAGACTTGGAACCTGGTTTGGATTTGGAATTTAATTTGGCTAAAGGCGAGAGCCCTGCGTGTGTCTGCAGGGGTTCATGGGATTGACGGGAACATGCCTTTGGATAGAGACTAGACATCTGCACATAGAGACAATCATCCTCCTGTGAGAAACAACTCATGGGGCGTATAGGGTCATGCGGCCGAAGGTCAAACACAACAAGACCTTTCAGAAGATGCACAGTTCAATTCTAGGGTTACTATTGGTTTAAAGCTCTAGATTTACTTAAGAATGCAGTGAATGGAAGAAAAACAAAACAAAACACACATAATTTCATGCCATCAACACATCTCAAAAAAATTGGGACAAGGCCATGTTTACCACTGTGTGGCATCCCTCTTCTTTTTATAACAGTCTGCAAACGTCTGGGGACTGAGGAGACAAGTTGCTCAAGTTTAGGAATAGGAATGTTGTCCCAGTCTTGTCTAATACAGGCTTCTAGTTGCTCAACTGTCTTAGGTCTTCTTTGTCGCATCTTCCTCTTTATGATGCGCCAAATGTTTTCTATGGGTGAAAGATCTGGACTGCAGGATGGCCATTTCAGTACCCGGATCCTTCTTCTACTCAGCCATGATGTTGTAATTGATGCAGTATGTGGTCTGGCATTGTCATGTTGGAAAATGCGAGGTCTTCCCTGAAAGAGACGACATCTGGATGGGAGCATATGTTGTTCTAGAACTTGGATATACCTTTCAGCATTGATGGTGCCTTTCCAGATGTGTAAGCTGCCCATGCCACACGCACTCATGCAACCCCATACCATCAGAGATGCAGCTTCTGAACTGAGCGCTGATAACAACTTGGGCTGTTCTTGTCCTCTTTAGTCCGGATGACATGGCATCCCAGTTTTCCAAAAAGAACTTCAAATTTTAATTCGTCTGACCACAGAACAGTTTTCCACTTTGCCACAGTCCATTTTAAATGAGCCTTGGCCCAGAGAAAACGCCTGCGCTTCTGGATCATGTTTAGATATGGCTTCTTTTTTGACCTATAGAGTTTTAGCCGGCAACGGCGAATGGCACGGTGGATTGTGTTCACCGATCACAGTATTCCTAATCCCATGTTGTGATTTCCATTACAGTAGCATTCCTGTATGTGATGCAGTGCCGTCTAAGGGCCCGAAGATCACGGGCATCCAGTATGGTTTTCCGGCCTTGACCCTTACACACAGAGATTGTTCCAGATTCTCTGAATCTTTGGATGATATTATGCACTGTAGATGATGATAACTTCAAACTCTTTGCAATTTTTCTCTGAGAAACTCCTTTCTGATATTGCTCCACTATTTTTGGCCGCAGCATTGGGGGAATTGGTGATCCTCTGCCCATCTTGACTTCTGAGAGACACTTCCACTCTGAGAGGCTCTTTTTATACCCAATCATGTTGCCAATTGACCTAATAAGTTGCAAATTGGTCCTCCAGCTGTTCCTTATATGTACATTTAACTTTTCCAGCCTCTTATTGCTACCTGTCCCAACTTTTTTGGAATGTGTAGCTCTCATGAAATCCAAAATGAGCCAATATTTGGCATGACATTTCAAAATGTCTCACTTTCAACATTTGATATGTTATCTATATTCTATTGTGAATAAAACATAAGTTTATGAGATTTGTAAATTATTGCATTCCTTTTTTATTCACAATTTGTACAGTTTTTTGGAATGGGGTTTGTAAATACACATATACACATTACACAAACAGTTGATAGTAACAGTTCCCTGCTACTGAACCTTTAGACAGATTTAAAAGGATATTCAGATTATGAAACATTATTACTCTTTTATCTATTGACCTGGCTCTTAATCCAAATTTGAGAAAATGAGGGAGGCCATATTTGTTCCATTTGTGAGCGTCACATCCTGCATTTCTGTTAATCCTGCTGTTGATGGTGCAATATCACAACATCTGGTCATTTCTGAAATGGATTAGAGGAGCATTTCTTCTTTTATACAGTGCTGTCATTTAGCTCATCTCAGATCCCTTATTTTTCTGTTTAGGATTTTTACCTAAGCCCAATATGTTCTACAAAAGCAAACAGTATGCACTTTATTTCTGAACATAATCGCTTTGCGTGAAAAGTGTTGAGAGTGTTTAGTGACAGAACTTTGAGAACTACAGTCGTAATCTGTTTTACCTTTCTGAATCCAGGCTTCAAACTGGGTGAATGTTTAAAAGCCACTACTTTCAATAATGCATAGTTTCATTATTATTTGACTCCCTTTAGAGCAGAAAACTACTGAAAGCTTATACTTTGGAACCTTATTAAAATCAGAACCTTACAGTGCTGAATTATAAGGAGCAGAACTGTTGTTAACAACTAAACCCTATAGATTCATATAGAGCAGAACCCTTTAGTTTGGAACATTGTACAGCAGAACCCTGCAGAGACTAAAACAGAACCCTGTAGAATAGAATTTTACTAAGAGTCATGCTCTATAAGATTCCTCTCTATAGGGTTCTACTCTATAAGGTTCCACTATAACGTTCTTTTTCTAACAAAATTCTGCAGTGTTCCAGTCTATAGGGTTCTGATATATATCAATTCTGCTCTCTTCTGCTCTGTATGAATAGAACTTTGTAGTGGATCCTTATTGGGTGGAGCCCTATAGAGTGGAACTATTTTGATTCCACTCCATAGCATTATGCTCTATAAGGTTCCTCTTTATAGGGTACCACTCTATAGAACTCTATAGTGGATCCTTATTGGGTAGAGCCCTATAGAGTGGAACTATTTTGATTCCACTACATACCGTTATGCTCTAGGGTTCCTCACTATAGGCTTCTACTCTATAAGGTTCCACCCATAATGTTCTGTTTCTAACAAAATTCTATAGGGTTTCATTTAAGTAACTCTGCAGTGTTCTGTAGTGTTCCAATCTGTAGGGTTTTGATCTATATGTATCAGTTCTGCTCTATATGATTCCTTTTTATGAGGCTCTGTTCTGCTCTGTACAAATAGAACTTTGTAGTGGATTATTATTGGGTAGAACCCTATAGAGTGAAACTATTCTGTTTCCACTCCATAGAGTTATGCTCTATAAGGTTCCACTATAATGTTCTGTTTCTAACAAAATTCTGGCATTATGTTCTGTAAGGTTCCACTTTATAGGTTTCTAGAACTCTATAGTGGATCCATATTGGGTAGAACCCTATAGAGTGGAACTATTTTGGTTCCACTTCATGGCGTTATGCTCTATAAGGTTTCTCTCTATAGGGTTCTACTCTATATAACTCTATAGTGGATGCTTATTGGGTAGAACCCTATAGAGTGGAGCTATTTTGGTTCCACTCTATAGCATTATGCTCTATAAGGTTCCTCTCTATAGGGTTCTACTCTATATAACTCTATAGTGGATTCTTATTGTGGAACTATTTTGGGCTATATAGGGGTATAGGGGTATAGGGCTATATAGGGTTGTACTCTATAAGGTTCCACTATAAAGTTCTGTTTCCATCAAAATTCTATAGGGTTTAATTTAAGTAACTCTGCAATGTCCCAATCTGTATCGTTCTGATCTATATGTATATACCAATTCTGCTCTACACGATTCCATGTTATGAAGCTCTGTTCTGCTCTGTGTGAGTAGAACTTTGTAGTATAGTCTTATTGGGAAGAACCCTATAGATTGGAACCTTATGAAGAAACTGCATAAAGAGGAACCTTATAGAGCAGAACTATGGAATGGAACAGTATGGAGCACAATCTTACAGAACAGAAATGTATAGATCATAATGACATCTTATAGAGAAGAACCAAATAGAGTGGAACCTTACAGAGAAGATCTCAGTACTCTACAGACTGGAAGATTGAAGATCAGAACCCGGCTAAGCTAGAACAGACCCCTATAGAATTATAATTATATGTATTAAAAGCAGAATTTTATAGTGAAGCCTTACTGGGCAGAACCCTATAAAATAGAACCTTAAGACGAATAGATATATAGAGCAGACCACTAAGAGCAAAATATATAGACCAGAACTCTAAAACCTTATAGAGCAGAACCATATGAAATGAAATCTTACAGATCAGTGTCCTACAGACTGGAAGATTGTAGAGTAGAACCCAGCTAAGGCTAGAACAGATAGAATAGAAGGGAACAGAACATATGGAACCGGGCTCTATAGAGAACAAACTTAGAGCAGAAATATGTAGATCAGAACACAGAATAAAACTTATAAAGCAGAACCACAGAGTGGAACCTTAAGAGTAAAACCCTATAGAGCAGAGACGTATAGATCAGAACCTTATAGATTGGAATCATGTAATGCAGAACCCGGTTAAGGCTAGAACAGACCCCTGTAGAATAGAACTATATAAAAAAACAGAACTTTATAGTAGAACCGAATTGGGCAGTGGAGCCTTATAAAGCAGAGCCTTATAAAATGAAAACTTACTGAGCTGAAATTGGTCATATAGATTAGAATCCTATAGCGGAACCATATTGAGCTGAGTCATATAGATCAGAACCAGATTGGAACCTTTGTAGAGCAGAACCTGATAGTGATAACTGCTAGAACCCCATAGAGTTTAATTTTATGAAGAACAGAACCTTTAAACTGACTAGAACAGTCCTACAGATCTGAATGTTTAGGTGTGTAACCAATAGAGCAGAGCCTCTATAAGATCCAAACCGCAGCCCAGGTGTCTCTCCAGTCAGATGCTCTCAGTTTTCGAGCAGAATCGCTCTCAGGATGTTACTCATGTGATTGTGGTTTGAAACAGTCATATGCATCACGTTTTGGGGGCCATCATCTGCTGTTCTGCATCAGTGGGTGACCCTCAGTCACAACAGACTCGAGCCGCTCCGAACACTCGAGGTCAGCATACATCTGGACGTGACGTAACTCCCGAACGCCTTTGCTGCTTTATCTTTTTGTATTACACGTGACATTTTGATCTCTGACTGCTGTGTGAGTCACATTGTGTGTTTGTCTTTTGGAGTCAGAAGGAGAGTGTGTCTGAAGGAAGAGTGTGTGTGTGTGTGCGTGTGTTTATGCAAGTGTGTAATCTCTCATGTGGTTAAACTCTTCTCCCATCTGTCCACTGTGCGTGTGGGAATCCTTTTGAGTGTTTGGAGGCTCTTCTTACACACACTAACAATACTCTAGATTAAGAAACAGTGTTCTGTCTAGGGATGTTCAAAACCATGACTAGTCTGTGGGTTTTCTGAATGACTAGTTGATTATTCTGTGTTAAGAACGTCCTGTATAATTAGGTTTTGCTGATGTGTTTTTAAACAGTTTGGACTATTTTTAGCTTTTTTTAACAAAAAACATCAATCTGAATGTGGCAGTACATTAAAGAGGATACATTTTAAAAACTTTTGTGTGTTTTAATTGCAGAATGGCATATGCAAAAAAAGAGAAGATAGTAATGAATGGTTTTATTTATATAGCACTTTTCAGAATGGACATTGTTTACAGCAGCTCTACAGATATATGAAGTCTTCATTGTGCAGTTCAGTTAAGAAAATGATGCCTGTGTCCCAATTTGCATACTATCAGTCTATTATGTTATGCAAGTTAAAATCTCTCAAACCAAAGTATGTTAAAAAATAGACTGTCAGAGGTGTTTCATATAATATTTAAGTGTGCATTTGTGCATGTTTTAGCTAATTTTATCCAGAAGCCCTTGCATAAGAGAAGGAGTTATGACAGTACTCTTTTGACTTTTCCAGTGGCAAAGAATGCAGCTTTTTCAATGTGTAAACATAAACTTATATTGTATGTTAAAGTAATTCATTTAGTTAGATGCTAATGCAAATAGTGTAAGACAAAGGGTTTAGTAATATTGCATTGAAAAGGTAGTTTGTTACAGTACTTGCCCATAAAAGTGCATACTTTTATTATTTGCAGTTGAGATGATTTGTGAGCAGCGACCACAATGTCAATGTTGCCTGCAGAATCAAAACCAATTCGAAGTGTCTTAAAAAAAAACCCTGGAGCAATGTTGATGGGGATCAGATAATCATGTGGTTTTGAATAATTCTTTGAAATCATAAATGGAAAGAGATGCACCCATGTGTAACAGCAGATCTTACCTATTGTATGTCCACAGGTTTCTCATGGTCCTAGTGTGTCTGATATTCAGCGTCCTGTCCACCATTGAGCAGTATGCAGACTTTGCCACAGGATCTCTCTTCTGGATGGTGAGTGTTCCACAAGATATCACAGTGCCAAGTACTTGTTTACACTCCATACCCAGTTAAGACAGCTACATTTATTTATTTCAGCGGAAAATAAAAATAATTTCAGAGATTTTTTATGAAATATTTGATAAACCAAATGGGTTTTTTTTCTTTAGAAAACATGCACAGATTAAGGCATTTTTATTTAATTTAAATGTGCTGCAAGTGACATTTCCAGTTGGCTAATGCAGTACCGTTTACTCCCACTGGATGGCAATGCCATATCTCAGTTGAGCTGATGTCGAGTTCATGGACAGGGCTTGAAGGCTTATATTCCCATGACCACATTAAATATTACTGATTTAGTAGTTTGGATTTCTGTCAGTACACCCACACCTGTAGACACCTGCAGTGGGGCGGATCCCAGAAAAAACCCCAGAGGCTTTGAACACCGTCCAGACACACTTCATCAAACCAGCACTGTCATCATTTAATGCATGTTTAATTGCACTGTCTGGATGACAGATTTTGATGAGAGACACGAGTGAGTGAATGTGTGTGTGTGTGTGTCTATTTATACTGTGTGTGAGATAATACCCAAAGATCCCTGTAAAATAGGGCTTTAGGTTTGCCTATTGTGGGGGATCTCAATATGAGCTTAAACATTTCTCATTAAATGATCTGAGCTGCCCTCCACATACATTTTATAACTCTAGACTCTTACTGGATGACTAATTTATGCCTGTTTTTATTACTCCAAAATAATTTTTGTAAAGGCAAAGTTCCCTAAATGTGACATAACTAAGAACTCCATTATGTCTCCTGAGCTATGAAAAAAACATGACCTGAGTAATGAAATTATCTCTGGATATTTTTGTGAATAGGCTTGCATGCAGTTTGTATGTTCCTGCTAGTAGACTAGTTATTGTTAGCGCTCATTTGACTTATGTAAGCAAACTGTAGTCAGGCCACCCACCAGATCACCCCAGAAACCCCTGAGCCGTTCAGGGTCAAACTATTATCAGAGGTCAGAGTGAAGCCCCAGATCATGTGTATGTAACCCCTCTGGTTCTACTCATCATTTTTGGCATGGGAGGCAGACACGCTAACAAGGACGTTAAAGACCCCAGCCTCTAGCGTTAGTTGTTAGTGCAGCTCTTGAGGCCTAGGGAATGAAGTTTAATCTTTCTACTACCTGGCCTCCCATTACACTCACCCCACTAAACCTCCAGTTCTTCTCGCACTGCTCTGAGTGGGATTCAAACCAGTGTTTCTGGCATGGGAGGTGCGCGCTAACCAGGTTGCTAGAGAAGCTAGTCGCTAGTGCACCTCTTGAGGCCATGGGATGAGGTTTATTACTACCTGGCCTCCTGTTACACTCACCCCCCTAAACCTTACTTCCATCCAGGTCACGGCACCAGCGAAACCCCTCCGGTTCTACTTGCACAGCTCCGATTGGAATTCACACTGACGTTTACCTCATTTGAGGCGAGCGCTAACTAGGTCGCTGAAGACGCTAGTTGCTAGTGCGCCTCTTGAGGCCAGGGGAAATGAGGTTTACTCGCACATCTCTTACTACCTGGCCTCCCGTTACACTCACCCCCTTAAACCTCACTCCCATCAGGGCCACGACACCAGTTAACCTCTCTGGTTCTACTTGCACTTCTCCGTGCGGGATTTGAACTGGTGTTTCTGACATAGGAGGCAGGAATGCTAAATAGGTCACTAAAGCTCTTACTACCTGGCCTCCCGCTACAATCACCCCCCCCTAAACCTCCCTCCCATCAGGAACACGGCACCAATATAACCCCTCCGGTTCTATTCGCACCATTCTGATTGGGATTCGAACCGGCGTTTCTGACATAGGAGGCGGGAATGCTAACTAGGTCACTAAAGACGCTAGTCACTAGTGGGCCTCGTGGCCCGCTACAATCACCTCCCTAAACCTCACTGCCATCCGGGTCACAGCACCAATGTAACCAATGTACTTGCACCGCTCCGAGCGGGATTTGAACCGGCGTTTCCAGCATGGGAGGCGGGTGCACTAATTAGACCGCTAAAGACGCTAGTCGCTAGTGCGCCTCTTGCAGGAGGAATGAGGTCTACTCACACATCTCTTACTAACTGGCCTCCCACTACAATCACCCCCTAAACCTCACTCCCATCAGGGCCATGGCACCAATGTAACCCCTCCAGTTCTACTTGCACCATTCTGATTGGGATTCGAACCGGCGTTTCTGACATAGGAGGCGGGAATGCTAACTAGGTCACTAAAGACGCTAGTCGCTAGTTGGCCTCTTGAGGCCATCGGAATGAGGTTTACTCGCACATCTCTTACTAGCTGGCCTCCCACTTCAATCACCCCCTAAACCTCACTGCCATCCGGGTCACTGCACCAATGTAACTCCTCCGGTTCTACTTGCACCATTCTGAGCAGGTTTCGAACCAGTGTTTTCAGCATGGGAGGCGAGTGCTAACTAGGTTGCTAAAGACACTAGTCGCTAGTGCGCCTCTTGAGGCCAGGGAAGTGAGGTTTACTTGCACAGCTCTTACTTAACCTTAAACCTCACTCCCATCCGGGTCACGGCACTAATGTAACCACTCCAGTTCTACTCGCACCGCTCTGGGATATTGTGTAGACACACCTATACTGTATATATACAAAGACCCACCTGTTTTTTTTCTGCTTTGCAGGAGATCGTGCTGGTGGTGTTTTTCGGGACAGAGTACGTGGTCCGGCTGTGGTCGGCTGGCTGTCGGAGCAAATATGTGGGCATTAAAGGGCGTCTGCGGTTCATCAGGAAACCCATCTCCATTATAGGTATACTGTATGCTAATTTTAAAAGAAGTATGTGAAGCCAAATGTTATGTTGTTGTCACATGACCCCACTACATTGTACATTCTAATCTGGGTTGGCTTTTAATCCCATTTTTTGTAAAACGTCTTCAATTTTGACAGTCTAATCAAGTAATAAACCAAGAAAAATATGAAAAATGTATGGCTTCTAGTACTTAAGATTAATTCCTTACACTGGAAAATTATCTAAATCTCAAATTTTTTTATTTTTTATTTTACCCATACCCCCCCCCCATTTATTTTATTTTTAAATAATTGTTTTGTTATATGTCCTGTTATATGACCATTTCATTTAATTTGATCTCTTCTTGTGCTCATGACACAGATCTGATAGTGGTCGTCGCTTCTGTTGTGGTTCTGAGCGTTGGGTCCAATGGGCAAGTGTTTGCCACATCCGCAATCAGGTACATATACGACTGACACACCTACAGAAACATCAACATTGATTAGTAGAACAAACAGCTATGATCCAATTTTACTGATGTTCATTGTAGTTTATTAATGCTCTGTGTATACTGTGAAATTGTAGAGGGATCCGTTTCCTTCAGATCTTGCGTATGTTGCATGTGGATCGTCAGGGTGGAACATGGAGGCTTCTGGGATCAGTGGTTTTTATTCATCGGCAGGTACGCTTGGTTTGCGCCATCGAATTCAGACCTGGTTTCATTGCCGTGACCGTAATACTTGCCTTAATACTTTTCAGTACAATGAAACTCACTGATTTCATCAAACAGAGCTAATCAGCACATGTCTGGCGTAACCAACCTCAGATTTTCTCTCCAAATATGGCCATAGGAATTCACATTACGATAATCTAAGTGGAGAGCTCCCGTTTCAGTGATCTAAGGCTTTACACGTTAATTCCAACCACTTCACGCGCACATTTTCTCAATCACTTCACCGTTGACGCACGTCTTATGAAAGGGCTGAAGTTCTCAGTGGATCAGGCATGATTAGGCTAATTCATTCAGCTTCACATGCAGTCATGGGCTTCGGGAAGTTTTGCCTTTTAAGGTGCTTTTATACTCCATGGCATATGCCACGTCTTCTACTCAAGATGAGAGAGTAAATGAGCACACACCATATACTGTGCATCACACAAAATAAAACTAAACTCATTTCAACCAATTTTAATGTCCCTTATTAACTTTTCATCCTAGTCATAAATGTATACACTCTAAAAATGTTAAATTAAATTAAATATTTGCCTAACCTGCTAGGTAGTTCTATTTAACTCAACTATTGTTTAAAAATTATTGTATTGCTCGCTTAAAATGAATTATTATTTTTTTATTAATAAGTTTATTGAGTAATAATTAAACAATAAACATTAATTAAATTGCTTAATTATAAACGTTCACCTTTTGATTATTATTGTTGCCTCTAGTAATTATGTCTGATTTTTAATTTCCAACCTATTTTGGGTTCATTTTAAGCCAGCCATATAGTCATTTTTAAACAATAGTTAGGTTAAATAAAACAGCTTAGCACGTTGGGCAAACATTTAACCAAAGTCCCTTTAAGACAAGTCATTTCACTCGGCGGCCATCTTTGAAACGCCTCTCGGGCATCCTGGGCATCATGCAGCTCCTATCTCTTTGAATGGGGAAACATCAAATTCTCCAAAACTGTTCAACAACCTTACGATTAAATTTCATGTTTGAAATCACCAATCAAATCAAACAACAACTGTCTCATAATTTGTTTTCCAAATGCTCGAATCATGACAAAAAAAACCCGGTATTTTTCAGGCTGGATCAAGCTAATGCGCATGCGCAGACGTAAATGCGCTTCTCCTATGCCTCATTTCGGAGGCGCGTGTCTGACTGTTTCTATAGAAACCGTTGTTTCTAACGACCGCTGCAGTGACGCGATGACTTTACCAGTTGGTGATTGGCTCTTATTTTTTAGAAGGAGGGACTTATTCCGCCATATTGCGCGTTACACTTTCTCCCATTCAAAACAATACGAGTGACATGTCTTGTGTTATTCTTTAGTCTTTGATTTAACCCAACTGCTGGGTTAAAACAACCCAACCACTGTATTGAAACAACCCAATCGCTGGGTTAAAACAGCCCAATCGCTGGGTCAAAACAACTTAATCGCTTAGTTAAAACAGCCCATTTACTGCGTTAAAACAGCCCATTCGCTATTCGCTGGGTTAAAACAACCCATTCGCTATTCACTGGGTTAAAACAACCCATTCGCTATTCGCTGGGTTAAAACAACCCATTCGCTATTCACTGGGTTAAAACAACCCATTCGCTATTCGCTGGGTTAAAACAACCCATTCGCTATTCGCTGGGTTAAAACAACCCATTCGCTATTCGCTGGGTTAAAACAACCCATTCGCTATTCGCTGGGTTAAAACAACCCATTCGCTATTCACTGGGTTAAAACAACCCATTCGCTATTCGCTGGGTTAAAACAACCCATTCGCTATTCGCTGGGTTAAAACAACCCATTCGCTATTCGCTGGGTTAAAACAACCCATTCGCTATTCGCTGTGTTAAAACAGCTCATTCGCTATTCGCTGGGTTACAACAACTCATTCGCTATTCGCTGGGTTAAAACAACCCATTCGCTGGGTTAAAACAATCCATTCACTAGGTTAAAACAACCAATTTGCTATTCGCTGGGTTAAAACAACCCATTCACTGGGTTAAAACAGCTCATTCGCTATTCGCTGGGTTAAAACAGCCCATTCGCTGGGTTAAAACAGCTCATTCACTGGGTCAAAACAGCCCATTCGCTGGGTTAAAACAACCCATTCACTATTCGCTGGGTTAAAACAACCCATTCGCTGGGTTAAAACAGCTCATTCGCTATTTGCTGGGTTAAAACAACCCATTCGCTGGGTTAAAACAGCTCATTCACTGGGTCAAAACAGCCCATTCGCTGGGTTAAAACAACCCATTCGCTATTCACTGGGTTAAAACAACCCATTTGCTGGGTTAAAACAGCTCATTCGCTATTCGCTGGGTTAAAACAACCCATTCGCTATTCGCTGGGTTAAAACAACCCATTCGCTATTCGCTGGGTTAAAACAACCCATTCGCTATTCGCTGGGTTAAAACAACCCATTTGCTGGGTTAAAACCGCTCATTCACTGGGTTAAAACAGCCCATTCGCTGGGTTAAAACAGCCCATTCGCTGGGTTAAAACAACCCATTCGCTGGGTTAAAACAGCTCATTCACTGGGTTAAAACAGCCCATTCGCTGGGTTAAAACAGCCCATTCGCTGGGTTAAAACAACCCATTCGCTGGGTTAAAACAGCTCATTCGCTGGGTTAAAACAACCCATTCGCTGGGTTAAAACAGCTCATTCGCTGGGACTAAAACAACCCATTCGCTGGGTTAAAAAAGCCCATTCGCTGGGTTAAAACAACCCATTCACTGGGTTAAAACAGCCAATTTGCTATTCGCTGGGTTAAAACAGCCCATTCCCTGGGTTAAAACAACCCATTCACTGGGTTAAAACAGCCAATTCGCTATTCGCTGGGTTAAAACAGCCCATTCGATGGGTTAAAACACCCATTCACTGGGTTAAAACAATCCATTAGCTGGGTTAAAACAGCCCAAGCGCTGAGTTAAAACAACCCATTCACTGGGTTAAAACAGCCAATTCGCTATTCGCTGGGTTAAAACAGCCAATTCGCTGGGTTAAAACAACCCATTAGCTGGGTTAAAACAGCCCATTCCCTGGTTTTGTCCATTTTCAACTCAACTGAACACCTTATTTATTTACATTTATATATATGTTTTAACCTAAAATCTTGTTATTGGAAATAAATTCATCCATGTTATTTATTAACTGTCTTTTTGTCCGGTTCAGGAGCTGATCACCACGCTGTACATCGGGTTCCTGGGTCTGATCTTCTCCTCGTATTTTGTTTATCTGGCCGAGAAGGACTCAGTAGATGAGGAGGGGAGGACGGGTTTTTCCAGCTATGCTGATGCTCTATGGTGGGGCGTGGTGAGTTATTCATCAGTTACTGGAGTTGACAAGCAGAGATAAGACCAGGCCAGTTCCAGAAACATAGACATATTGTGTCTTAAAAACTAGTCAGATCCACTAGTGGGGTAACAGTCTTACGTTTAGGATTTAAATGAGGTCAATCTACCTTTTTGTGTAACAGACTTTGAAAATGTATGAGCAGACTTGTAAGACTAGTCTAAGCAGTTTATGCAACCGGCCACAGATTAAACTAGTTTCCATTCTAAAGAAGTCTTGCTAGTCAGGCTTGAAGTACTGCTTGAACCATGAAGCTTTTCACATCAATCACTGTAGTTGTCTTCCATGAGTCTTTTAAGTAGTTCACTATTAGGTGTGTTTGTGGTTTTGATTAAATTAAAATCTATCTATAAATCCTCTTGCCCTCTGGAGATCTGGCATTATCTCATACACTGCTAATCGGCAGTTAAATTCATCATGAATTTCCTTGTCTGTAGAACAGAAGCACTTTAGGAAGATCCTAGTAGATAACATCTCTTTTCACGGTTGAATGCATCTCCAGTATTTTTATTACATTTTCACGCTTTCTCAACGATCTTTCATGATTCATTGTGGTATTGCATTCTCCGTGAAGGACACTCACTATTAACCCTCTGGTGCTGTTCAGTCATTTTTGACTGAAAAAATGTATGTTTTGTGTGTGGTTTTTTTTAAGATTATTTTACTTCATCAGAATGGTACAAAAGGTTTTGGCACTTGTTGTGTGAAAAAAATATATATATATCATGGACATTATTTGGAAAGGTTAAATGGTCCTTAAAAAATAGTCACACTTGTATTGTCCGCAGTCAAAAATGAGTGCATTGGAAAAGAATGGGAGGCGAATTTCATCTAGTGGAAGCGTATGATACTGTGCCCAAACAAAATGGTACTGAAAGCTCATTTTTTAAAATATCTAACTCAAATTTGGAACACAACTTGTTTAGATTTTTTTTTCACAGTTTTAGAATAAAACATGTTTTAGAAAAATATATATTTCATATAAATATTTAAAATTTTATTTTTCTGTATTTTTCATAACAATAAATGAAACATTTTTATAACTTTTTTCAAGTTCACTTTTTTAACGTCAGCCATAATCTGCCAAGAGACCAAACTTAAGTCTGTGGTCCAAAACATTCAAGATTTATGACAGTTTAAGTTCCATGGTCCATGCTAAAAAAAAAAGTGAATAAATGGATTAAATGGACTACTGCATAAATATAATTTAGCCCCATAAAATTCCCTAAAAATACAAAATATTAAATAAAAAACATTATCAAACTAACATATAGTACAATCATTTCATTGAAATAAATATAAAAAATAAAAATTCTGTCATTTTTGACCGACACTCGAGCAGCACCAGAGGGTTAAAATTAAGGTTCTTTATTGGCATTGATGGTTCCATAGAATCTTTCCATTCCTCAAAAGGTTCTTTATAGTGGAAAAAATATTCTTTACACTAATAAAAAAAGTGATTCTTTTAAGAACTGTTCACTTAAAGAGCCTATAAGGAATCAAACATGGTTCTTCTATAGCATCGCTGTGAAAACCCCTTTATTGCAGGTAATGCTGCCTTAGAATTTGGCCAGAATGAGGTATCTTAAAGTGAAATTATGCTGCCTACCTGTTGCTTTCATGTCAGGTGTGTACCTTAAAATTCTGCCTAATTAGGGAATTCAGTAGGTTTCAGTACAGAGCCTCAGTTTGGATTGTTCAAGGGTGTTATGTCAATAGTAGTCGAACACTTCTAGTCTGGTGAATTTCAGGGTCTTGCTTTGGGATGGTGAGAATGTTCATACCCACAACAGGCTCTAAAATGCATTTAAATCTCCAGTGATTTTCTTTGTTCTGCCGCATTGCCAACCACACAAGAAAAGAGGGTCATAAAACATCCAGCTCCAAATCAACCCACTCAAAAGGCCATTGGAATCGGTCCTGGATGAAGTTTCCAGTGCAGTTAATTAAAAAGCTGAATTTAGTGTGAACTGTAATGAGAAACCAATCGTACGGCTGTACGGGGAATCTGAGAGCTACAAAAGCTTGGCCAATGTCCCTTTCACCTCTCGCTCAAAGAGCTTTCTCCTCTGCGCCCTAAAGTGTCGGATCCGTTAATTAAACCTTTAATTGCAGAGGCTCTGCCTCTCCGTGAAGAGGGTCAGAAAGCATATGGCCACCCGTTGGCCCTCGAACCATGGACAAAAGCAGTTGTTTGTATGGAGGAGACGGCATTGAGGAAACCCTCGATGGGGGTCGTCTCACTTTTGTCTCTGTGAAGTCTACAAAACCTTAGATTGAAGGGAGGAATTACAGATGGAATCAACTTGAACTTGGAAAGTAAAACAGTTATTTGAAGAAAACCGTTAGTCATACACACTTAGAAGAAATGGTTCTAAATAGAACCTTAATGGGTTCCGTCAGGCGCTTCATGTATCAAGCCTTTTAGGGGTTCCCATCATTTTATGGATTTAGTTTGAATGAATTCATTTTTTAAATTCATTTTTAATTTAAATCATTTCCTAAAGTCTTCATTAAAGAGTTATAAGCCATCACCCAAGACAATCAACTACAAGGTAAATCACAACACTACTAACATTGATTTGAAATTTTTGAAATTTGGACAAAAATACAAAGGAACAAGACTGTTTATTAAACGGGTTCATTGAGGAAAAGAACTACAATCCCATGAAGCATAATGAACAGCATAATCGTTAAAAAAACTACTGATTTACAAATGTAATTTATATATATATATATGGCATGCAGTTACAATGGTAGCTAATCAAACATCATTCAATGTAATTGTGATAATCATAATTAATAATCGCAATTACAATTTCAAGGGAATAATCAACATTTATAATTTTTGTCATAATCATGCAGCCCTAGAGTATGGTGCTAAACGATTAATGTGCAGCATGCTGAGAGCAAATTTCGAAACACATGTGAGATTACTGTGGACTTTCTCTCAGGAGAAATGCAAGCAGACGTTTTTCTTCATCTTATTGTACAGTCGAGACATTAAAGAGATCACATTTGTGTTTTTTTCTCCTTCTTTTTTTACGGGACAGAAGGGGAACCGTTTGGTTTCTCGTCTGTGTTTGTCTTTTCTGGAGTTGCAGGTGCAGAGCACAGCTGGCGCGACACATCCAGAGCCGCATGATGAAACAACATGAATCATAACCGCTCTCGCCAGACCTCGCTAACTTAACAAAGCTGCTGCTGTTTCCTCCAGGCTCTCGCTTTCTTTTAAGATAATGAAAGTTTTCAATTTTTTTTTTTTAAATGAAAAGTTTGGAAAAACTTAAAAGATGTTATTTAAGAACTTTAGAACAGCCAACAGTTTGAATACACTTTACTAAAAACTAAGTATATAAAGTCTAACACTTTACTATAAGGTTCCATTTAACATTATTTCACATGAATGAAAAATGCAAAATATGTCTAACGTTTAATAATCTTTGTCAATGTTAATTTCAGCATTTACTAATACATTATTCAAATCAAACATTGTATCTTATTATTATTTATTTAGTTATAATTTAATGGACCTGAGCTGACATGACCTCAGGTCTTCCGCCACAAATCAATGCGTACGGCTGTCTGCCGGAAACTAGTTATTATAGTTTATAAAGTTGTAAATATGGACATTTTTCTTGCAAAAACCCATCGCTTTGCTTCAGAAGGACTTTATTAACCCCCTGGAGTCGAATGGATTACTTTTATGATGGATGAATGCGCTTTTTTTGGGGCTTCAAAATCTTGAGCCCCATTCATTGAGTCCCATTTTCCACCATTTATGAGACACTTTCCCTCCATTAACAGAATTTTCCGGCTTTTCCCTGCTATTCGGTAGGGGTCGCTATTACACAACTTCTGAAAGAGTACAGAATCTCTGGATCAAAACACAGATGAAGAAACAGCAGCAACAAGTAATAAAAGCATTGCATAAATTATACAATAATTATATAAATTGATAAAATTAATAAAAATATAAATTGTATATATATATATATATATATATATATATATATATATATATATATATATATATATATATATATAAATATTAATATAAAATAATTTAATATAAAATCATGTAATAATAAATTATAAATGATCTATAATTTGAAATTAATATATAATCAATCTATAAATAATAAAAGAAATTATGTAATAATTCTATAATAAATTAACAAAAATAAATATACTAAATTAATATAAAATTATAATATAATAATTTTAAATTAATATATAATCAATAAATAAATAATAAAATAATAAAAATAAGATAAATTAAGTAATATATTATTAATAATAAAATAAATTAATATAAAATTATGTAATATAATAAAGTGTAAATTATATATAATGAGAAATTAATATATAATAAATTAATAAATAATAAAATAAAATAAGAATTTTGAGGAGTTTTGCTGTTATACGGTAGGGGGTGCTATTACACAACCTCTGAAAGAGTACAGAATCTCTGGATCAAAACACCGGCGAAGAAGCAGCAGAAACGAGCGATAAAAGCATTGCATGTTGTAGTCTTGGAAAAAAAACATGATTTTCTCAACTTTTTGTTCAAAATGTTACTGTTTGTTTTTTTTATAAAACTTACCCACATTGAAGTGTTGTTAAAAAAATAATGCGTGAAGCTACAATAAAACATATTGTTGTTTAAAAGCAGAGGCTTTGTTCTTTCTTTTGATATACTGCATGTTCAGATATTCATATAAAATAATCAAAAATGCTGGCAGGGAAAGAGTTAATGCCTGAGATTAGATTATAGACATATAATAGACATATACTTATATAGACATATAAGTATATATAGTAAATAAAGCAAATGTCCAAACATTTGCCTGCTAGTGTATTTCCATGTATAAAAAAGATAGATTTGGCTCTAGATGCTAATTGTTTAATAATACATTCATGCTCAAAATATACACAATAATCTTAGTAGCTATATTTCTCAAGTTGCTCTTAAACATGTCAGAAACCATATATCTTGATTAAAAAAGAAGAAGAGCAGTGTGCAGATAAATTTAGCAAGATTAAAGACGAGACGGGAAAAAACTAGAGTTGTAATCGCAGCCCACACACACACACTGAGATGTTAGCTTTGGTTTTGCCACACACGTAGAGCATCGACTGAACTCTGTGACTCAATAACTCGACGTGAATGGGTCGGTTGGAGAATATTAGGGGTCCTGAAGTCACACACAAACACACACAGTCTGGGGCGCCACCCATGGCACTTGAGTCCCGGTGACTGTGGACTCCCTCTCGCCGCGGCCTTTGTGGTCTTTTGGATGTTCAGTGGTGGGATTAAACTCTCTCGCCACCCAGAGCACTTGTTTGACGCCTCGTCCTACTTTAGCTCTTTTTGTCCGTCTTGAATGGAAAGACTGCAAACACACCTCGTCACCAGAAAGCCCTGTCGAATGGACTACGCTTTCACGTGCGTGTTTGTTTTCCTGCGTTAGCTGAAACCTGACGTTTTGTGCAGGATTAGGGGAAAAACGAACCGAGCGTGAACTTCAATAGACGCCTTAGAAAATAGACCTTAATATGAAATGTCTGACACTTGATTTGATGTGTATTTGGTGCTTCCGAAATGTAAATAAACCATATCGTGTAGACATAATGTTTGGTCCAGATAGATGTAAAAATTATAATGAATGTTTTTTGCCTGTGCTAAACTAGCCGCCAGGGTCTTGTAGGTTACCAGAATGTTGTTATTGGTTGTTCTGTGTGGTTTTTTGGCACATTTCTTTGTGGTTGCTAAGATGTTTTTAATTAAAAAGCATTCAAAGTTGCTAAGGTGTTTATAGTACAGTATGTTGCTAGGGTGTTTTCCTACTGTCTCGTCTTTGTGGTTTTGTCCGTTTTAGTACATCTTAGCAAGCATCATTAAACATGACTGTTTTTCTCTTAGGTTACGGTGACTACGATAGGCTACGGAGACAAAGTCCCTCAGACGTGGATCGGGAAGGCCATCGCCTCCTGTTTTAGCGTGTTTGCGATCTCCTTCTTTGCTCTGCCTGCGGTAAACACACTGACTCCTCTCTTTCTCTTTTTTACACACACACACACATTCTCCGAGCTTGTCTGGCGCCCCGGGGCAGTGTTTTCCTATAGAGGCCCTCCAGTAATGGGGTCTGGGGTTAATGTGGTCCATTTAAGAGTGATAGGGCCTCCAGGGGCCTCAGGGGCCCGCGGTCCTCATGTTACACATTATATAACATATGCTTTTGCATAACTGAATAAATTAGTACTACTGCAGTCAAAGAAAGTTCATATATATATATATATTTTTTTATTTTATATTTTTATATATATATTATTGTTTAATTATAATTAAGTATAAATTATATGTAAGTATAATAAGTATAAATTTTATATTAATATAAAATAAATTCATATAAATAATGTAATCATAATAAAGTATAAATTATATATAATTACAAAATAATATAAACAATAAATAAATTATACAATAATTATATCATAAATTAATAAAAATATATATAATATATATAATAAATTATTTTATAATTATAATATATTTTAATATATATATATATAAATTATAGTATATACACACACACACACACACACACACACACACACACACACACACACACACACACACACACACACACACACACACATATATATATATATACATATAAACAGTATATGTATATAATATATTTAAAATTTATATAAAATTATGTAATTATAATAAAGTATGAATATATATATATATATAATTTGAAATTAGTATATTATCAATAAACAAATTATACAATAATTCTATAATAAATTAATAAAAATGTACATTTTATATATATATATATATATATATATATATATATATATATATATATATATATATAATCAATACAAATAATGTAATCATAATAAAGTATAAATTATATATAATTACAAAATAATATATAAATAAATTATACAATAATTGTATAATAAATGAATAAAATATTATATATATATATATATATATATATATATATATATATATATATATATATATATATATATATAATAAATTATTATATAATTATAATAATGTAAATTATATATAATTTGAAATTAATTTATAGTCAATCAATAAATAATAAAATTATAATGATAAAATAAATTAGTATACAATTATGTAATCATAATAAAGAATAAATTATGTATAATTAGAAATTAATATATAATCAATCAATAAATAATAAATTAAAAATTAAATATATATAAAATAAATTAATATTAAATTATATATTTATAATAGTGTAAATTATATATCATTTGAAATCAATATATAATCAATAAATAATAACAAAATAAATTATATAAAACTTCTATAATAAATTAATAAAAAAAAAATATATATATATAAGAATTATATTATTTTATACATATATGTGTGTGTGTAATGTATATAATAAATTAATATAAAAATATATAACATTATGTATAATAAATTCTAATTTGTATATTATTATTATTGTATAGAATTTATTTTGTATAAAACTGTATCAACATCATTCACACCATCATTCATGAATATCACAATGATTTTATTGTGCTCTTATTTTATTATATAACCGTACTATGGTAATGTTTAATTTTTTTCCATTTAGTTTATGTATTTTGTGGTAGCTGATTATTTGAACTGTCTTCCTCTGTGTGCAGGGCATTCTGGGATCGGGTTTTGCTCTTAAAGTCCAGCAGAAACAGAGGCAGAAGCATTTTAACCGTCAGATTCCAGCCGCAGCCTCTCTCATTCAGGTGACAAACCTCTTCTCCTTCAGCTAATGCAGCAGTCGTCACAACACGTTCAGTGATCACTTCTTTCCTATAAATGTAACCCAGACGCTGTGGAGATGCTACGCCTGCGAGAAGTCCAACGGGTGTACGGCCACGTGGAAGATGTACGTGCTGACGGGCGACTACATCCCCATCATAAACTCGGAAAACTCCAGCCCGGGCAACTTCAGACGGCTGGTGAGGAGAAACACTCCCTCCCCCGTCTGCAAACGGATATTCCTCTGTCTTGTCTTTCAAGTCCTTTGTGTTGTTGTTTTTTTTTTGGTCATTGTCACGTTCCTTCCTGTCGATTGTCCTGATTGAGCCTCCGTAGCGGGCCACTGCAACGCCGAGACAGTGAAAGCATTTTTCTAGAGGGGCTTATTGTGTGTTAAGTCTTTTCTATTGGCTCATGTGAATTCCCACAATGCATGTAAAGGTCTCTGCAGGATGTATGTAAACAGTAGAGGGTGTGAATGTATGTTTTCCCCCAAAATTTGAACATTGTTTTTAATATTGATAATCATAGGAAAGATAAATAAGAAAATCATCATATTAGAATAATTTCTGAAGGATCATGTGACACTGAAGACTGGAGTAATGATGCTGAAAATTCAGCTTTGATCACAGAAATAAATTACATTTTACATTATATTCACATAGAGAACAGTTATTTTAAATTGTAATAATATTTCACAATTTTTCTCTTTTTATTGTATTTATAATAAAATAAATGCAGCATGGGTGAGCAGAAAAGGCATTTGTAGTTTTATTAGTTGTAATTAATATAAACTTTTACAGTTTCTAGTCAACATGCAATGACATTCACTACTAATTTTACTTCCATAATTTTACACATTTACAATAAACGTGATATTCAACAAGAAAATGTAGGGTGAGATTTGATATCTTTATTTATTTCATTTTTTACTTATAGAGACTTAGAGATATTATTAATTGGAAATCGATTGTATAATGGCAGGTGGTTGGAGGAGAGTAATTATACGATGTAGTGAGGTAGTGAATACATGAATTGTTTTTAGTGTAAATGTATCTGCAAAAATAATCAAATGGTTCAGTATTTGAAAATATACTACTATTTAAAAATATAGCTACAAGCAGCTATTAATGGGCCATGCACAAAGAAGCAAGCAAGAAGGAAAATCATCAGTAAAATATAGCATTTTATTTCATGTACTTTATTGTAGTTAGTGGCAATTTCATATTTTGTTCAGTTATAGCACCACCAACAGGCGCAATCCCACCATTTTATGTGTCCTCAGAGTGTGCCCATAAATAAGTGTGTCAAATTTGGTGAAAATATCTTTTTTTATGAGCATCCCAATCACTTTGATTGCATTTTTCTCCCACTTACTATCAAAATGTTGGCATTTGGTCTATACAGCATAGCCAACGACCTATATTATCGAATTTCCTGCGGTGGTCTCAACGGTTTCGAAGATATTTGTGAACATTGTTTAACTCTAAATTGCAACGTTGCACAAACCATGAGGCGAAAACCTAGCATGTTAGACTCCCATGAAAATAAGTCAACCACATTAAAAGTTATAAGCATGTGAATATTTGATTCCACCACTAGGTGGCGCTGTCTTGAAACTTCTCAGGTTCCTTAGGGCATCATGCTGATGACCCATACCAAGTTTCCAAATGATGCACTGATGTGTTAAAAAAAATACAGCATTTTGCTTTAAAATGGCAGATATGGTATAATTGATCCTTCGCCGGGAGTTTGATTGACAAGCGATCTAACCAATCATAACGCTGAATCCGCCATTTTGTGCGACAAAGCAATCAGGAGTTAGAAGATTAACCTCGGTGGACTTGAACTTGAAAAATGGTGTGTATTTACATCTTTCCGCATTTTAAACAACATTCCTTCTGATGTTCATTCACGTTTATTTGATGCTATAAATGAACTAGTAGGAAGAGATGATCGGTTCACGAGCCGCTTGAGCTGAGGCGCTACAGCGATCTGTCACGACACAAAACGTTTTTTATTGTTCGAATTTTTTAAAAAATTACACAATTTGAAAGATGTTACTTAATATCATAAGTAACCTGCTCTGTCTTGTCTGTCAACGTGTTGTCAGTGTCCTCTTTGCTCCGCGATGTGTGGGGTGACAGCGCAACAGTAACTAAGGGCGGCGGGTCTTTGCAAAGGGTCAATTGGATATCGTTCAACTCGATGTGCTGCAATGAATCTAGCAAGACCAGTTTTATCATTTTTGCCAAAACCATTCAGAAGTTATAAGCAAAAGCAAGCAATTTCTGCTATCTCCAGACCAGTAGGTGGCGCTGTGCCGAAACCCAGCATGTAGCCTCAAGTCATATTTGTGATGATATGTATTAGTTTGGCCAGAATACGCTAAAGCGACGCAAGAGTGGAACTCTGAACATGTGGTGGCGCTAGAGAGTTTGCTCTAGAGTCACCAAATTTGCTGTAGTTAATGTTGGGACTGGCCTCTATCAGTGTGCCAAATTTCATAACTTTCCCGCAAGCGGTTCTGTGGGCTTCCATAGACTACCAGAGCGGAAGAAGAATAAGAACGCAAACGGATACAATAAGTGCTTGGCCCCTAATAAGTGTGGTTAGGGCTAACAACTTGTTGTTAGTAGCCTGTAGTGTAGCTCATTTTATCTCCTTATCAAAAAGCTCGTCATTTAACTAGTTCAGATGATGAAAGCTAGTAGTTTAACTTCCCCAACACTGCATTCGATTGACTTTGTGTGTTTGACACCGAGCCAGAAGCTTTCTGCCATTCAACATTTTAATTAACACTGCCGTGTGACGGATTTAACCCCGCGGTGGATTTCACAGGGCGTTTTTCAGCATGAAAATAAAAGAGAAGCCAGGTCAGGATGTAGGTTTAGGTGTGAGAAGCGCGGCGAGAGACCTGATGTCATGGGATGGAGTCGTTTCTCGCTGTCTCTCCGGTCACCCGCTTGACCCCGCGGCCCCCCTTTGTCTGTCTCGCACAAAGACGCAGTCAAATGCGATGATGTCATCGAAGCCGCTCTCCTGGGAGCAAAACCTTTGTGCAGCGCAAGAACAACAAAAAAATCTTTGTGTAGCTCTGACTCCAAACGTATTGGGCAGCGCGACGGCCGAGCCCACCTCTTTCCGCGCGGGCGTGTGACTGTTCCCGTTCATAAACCTCTCATTCAGCCCTCCGGCCCGTATTTATTTCCCCCTACAGCAGTCATTCAGGCCAGTGGGAAGCCCTTTTTTTTTTTTTTTTTTTAATGCAGTGCGCCGTGACGTGACTAATATTGTACTCCGGAGGTATTCGCTTGTGTAGGTTGCAAAGTCACCGCAGAATTAATAAACTCACAAAATGCATATTCATGGTGTTCTCCAATAAAGGGCAAATTTGAAATTCATATTTGTGGGATTTTGCCTGACATGTCGTTTTTCTGCAAGTCTTATCTTGGGAAGAAACAAAGAGTTTCTTGGTTTCGATTGTTTATCAGATTATATATGAGGTTTAATGTGGCTTTGTTTTTGGATTTAGGATTCGTACGTCACAGTTCTGAGGTTTCTCTTTGCACGCAATAATGCATAATAAAGAGAAAAAATCCTCATTTACTGTCCCTTGTATCACATATGACTTGCTTGCTTTTATGTAAAGTGATTTGAAGAGTATTTGCAGTTGTTTTCAATAAAATAAGAGGGAGTGAATACATAAATTAAAGTGTTTTATTAGTTGTTTTCAGTGTAAATGTATCTGGGCCATTGACAAAATAAGGGATTTAAAAGTGTCAAAAAATATAATGGAGATATAATTCATTTTGAAGTTTTATTAAGTGTTAACAATGAGATTTTTATAATTAATTAACATGTTTTTTATGATTTATTACAAGATGGACAGAAATTGTCACCAAAAAAGTCATTCGGTTTAACCAAAATTTCGGTTTCACCGAATGACACTTTTGGTTATACCGAATGACGAAATTTTCAAACAATGCTAACAGGCTGATATCTAAAAGGACAATCAAACATTTTATATTTAGTACAAGTTTTAAAATATTACAACATTTTCCATGTTTTATAGCGGTTGTACGAAATGACCTGATGTTTCGGGACATGCGTATGAACAAAAACATGAATTTTTCAAATAGTTAAGAGAGAGTTAGTTACTTTGCTTCATGACCATGTGGTCTTTTGCAGGTGTCTGAATGATGTCACATCCTGTCACATGATGACTTGATCCAAAATGGTCCCTTTATATTGGTTACTCCGAATGACGTCAATGAAATTCATTTTTCCGGACATTCTTTCTCATAACAAAGCAACGACTTCTACACATAATTTTAATAGCATTTCGCACTATGTTGATATATGATGTTATAAAATCATGCTAGAGTAAAAAATATATACATTTATTACATTTTTAAGATATTTTAATCACAAATAAAATGGCTGTATTGGAGTCCAGTTAAACCGAATGACCTTTTGACACTTCAAAATCTTTAAAATACCTTTATATGGAGCAAAATATAATTAAAACCTTTTGGATTCAATAAAAGAGATCTAGTTGTACATACTTCAGATGTCATATCTTGTTTTTTATTATTATTAAGGCCTTTGAACAAAAAAATCACATCATTGACCCATCTGCAAACTAGTGTTATTTTTTAGTACTTCAACTTAAACTTGTTTGCTTTTCCCTAAGGCACTTTTGAAGAGTATTTGTTATTGTTTTCCATATATAAAGTGCTATAATCCGAGTCGTTTTCATCATTTCAGATGAATTATTCCCCTAAAAAGCCCATGTAATGTTGTCACTCTTGTCTCCTCAGAGCAAGCGATACAAGCGCAAGCCCAAGTCCATGCGTGATAACGGTTCTCTGGGTCCCGGAGGAGAGCGAGCCCTTTCCATCCCGCAAATCACCTACGACCACATCGATGATAAAGATGGAGACTTTTCAGAGTCCTCAGGTGACATAAGTTCTCTTCTCTATCAGCATGGAAACTGTTATCATAGGTCATGCAAAACTTCATCTGAAATTCAGTTAAGTTACAGAAAAATGATGTAGTTTATCATAATACCATTTATTGTGCTTTTGGAAGCTTCATTGATGACACTGTTTTTGATCCGTTCACAGTTTGTGTGTTTACATGCACTGACCTCAATGAATCTCATATTATTAGTGTTTATATACCCTAAACTTTGTAATCCAATGCAAATATTCACTTACATGTGCATTACATCTATTCTGAACAAAACATCTAAATATTTGACCGTATGCAGGTTTGTGAGACGTAAATAAACTTACGGCACTGCTAATGTGCGCAAGGTGTTTTTGAATGTGATTGAGAAAGTATTTGGATTCAAGGGTTTACGCGTCTAATCGGCTCGATCGAGGAGTTTACATGAAGACAATTCAGTCTGAATGAGACTTCTCAATGTTTAAGTTTTAGTAAATGTGTGTTTTGTTTTATTATTTTATTTTATTTTATTTAATTTTTTAATCTGATTGTTTCTCTAATTTCTGATTGACTGATTTCAGATTTTAAGTTTTAGTAAATGTATGTGCTTTTGTCATGATTGTTTTTTAATATTTCTATTTAGAATTTTATTTTATTTTATATTTTTATTTATTTTTATCTATTATTTATTTATGATTTTATTTAATTTTTTATTATTTAAATGTATTATTATTATTATTGTTGTTATTTATTATTTATTTTGTATCTATTTTTAATTTATGATTTTTTTATTTTATTTTTATTTTATTTTTTAATCTGATTGTTTCTCTAATTTCTGATTGACTGATTTCGGATTTTAAGTTTTAGTAAATGTGTGTTTTGTTTTATTTATTTATTTTTTTATTTTATTTTATTTTATTTTTTAATCTGAGTGTTTTGTCTAATTTCTGATTGACTGATTTCAGATTTTAAGTTTTAGTAAATGTATGTGCTTTTGTCATGATTGTTTTTTAATATTTCTATTTAGAATTTTATTTTATTTTATATTTTTATTTATTTATTTATGATTTTTTTTATCTATTATTTATTTATGATTTTTTATTTATTTTATTTTATTTTATTTTTGAATCTGATTGTTTCTCTAATTTTTTTTCAGATTTCAGATTTTATTTAAGTTTTAGTAAATGTATGTGCTTTTGTCATGATTATATTTTTTAATATTTCTATTTAGCATTTTATTTATTTATTTTATAATTTTTTTATCTATTATTTATTTATGATTTTATTTTATTTTTTATTTTTTTTAATTTATTATTATTATTGTTATCTGTTATTTATTTATTTATTATTTTATTTTATTTTACTTTATTTTATTTTTTTAATCTATCAACATAAACCTTTGAATAAACCAAATAATCAATCGTATCAATCGAGATGATTACATGAAGACAGTTTATGTAATTTTTAATATTTTTATTTAATTTTATTTAATTTTATTTTATTTTTAATTGAATCAGATTATTAGTTTTATTATTATTATTATTATTAGTTTGCATGTAAAGGTAGCCAGTGTTGACCCACTGTTAAGAAGAGGACCTTGTTCCTGATGTTTCTTCTTAAACAGTGTCACATGAGAAACATCTATGTTAAATTAATTAGATAGCTGCAAATCTGAGCTTGATGTTATTAAATCTTACAGTGTTGACTCATATCGGCCAAATTCAACAGACAGCTCTAGTCTGGCTTCCAGAAAACTGGAAATACATGCAAAAAAATGTTGAACTTATATCCAAGAAACTGAAGTGAAAGTTTCTCCTCCGCTGGAGCGTCCAGTGAAATTCACCAACCAGAAAACAAGACACAAAAGAGGCTCTAGTTGTTCACTTACTCCATTCTTTAACCCTATAAATTGAGCGGAAGCGTTACGCTGGATGGAAAGATGAAAACTTTCGACCTGACCCACTTTTCTGTATTGAATAAATGTCATTTTCCACATGTGAGTGGAACGCATCCGGTGCTCAAACGGTCCCCTGTTAAACAAGTCTGTTAATAAGTGCTTTTACGAGTTTTCCTGTCAAATGGCTTTATCATAAAAGCAGACACATCGACACAGACGGTCCCCAGCAGAGAAGTCTCTTCTGAAGCTTAATTAGAGCTGAAGAGGGGAAAGATAATGAAATCGCAGCACATGTCTGCAGTTCTTTGAACTGGGGAAAAGAAAAAATCATGTTCAGCAGTTTGGCTTATCAAAGCCTTGAGCCGGTTAGATGGTCTGGAAGATATTTGAGCGTTTATTTACCATTCATTTTCTCAGCATAAATCATTAACCTCTGAAGCTCTGAGATGAATCAGAACATTTAGGAAAAGTGACATTTGCAACCCATAATGTGATGTATTTCTGAGTGAAACTGGATATTCAAGAAGAAAAATATAGTGGGACTTGGTTTTTATCCATTGGGAATTGACTAGATTGTGAAAAGTTAGACCAAATGTCCCACTAAGTTTGAACGGTTACATGTTTTTCCCTTTACACAGGCATCGCAAAACTTTTCCGATCATCAGGTGAGAACTTTGTATCCGTGGCGCTGTGGTTTCTGCTTCTGCTGCTTCTGCTTTTTTGCAAGTGCATGTTGTGTTGATGTGGCTTGCAACATAAAGACGCTTAAAAATAAAAAAAACGTGTTATTTTAGCTAAATGTGACAATTAAAAGGCAGCAGTTTGCATAAATGAAACAAGGCGTATCAAAACAGCATTCCATTAAAACAGATATTTAAAATAGTATTTAAAAGATCATTTGGAATTTGATGAAACACACATACACACACTTATTCTCAATATGTACTCAACTTTCTAGTGTATGAATTTTAAAAGGTTATTTTGCCAGATAGTTGCTTTTGTAAACCCAAGTTGGGCTGAAAATGGACAAACCCAGCGAATGGATTGTTTTAACCCAGCGATTGGGATGCTTTAACCCAGCGATTGGGATGTTTTAACCCAGCGAATGGGATGTTTTAACCCAGCAATTTGGTTGTTTTAACCCAGCAATTGGGTTGTTTTAACCCAACGAATGGGATGTTTTAACCCAGCGAATGGGATGTTTTAACCCAGCAAATGGATTGTTTTAACCCAGCGATTGGGATGCTTTAACCCAGCGAATGGGATGTTTTAACCCAGCGAATGGGATGTTTTAACCCAGCGATTGGGATGTTTTAACCCAGCGAATGGGATGTTTTAACCCAGCGAATGGGATGTTTTAACCCAGCAATTTGGTTGTTTTAACCCAGCAATTGGGTTGTTTTAACCCAACGAATGGGATGTTTTAACCCAGCGAATGGGATGTTTTAACCCAGCAATTGGGTTGTTTTAACCCAGCAATTGGGTTGTTTTAACCCAACGAATGGGATGTTTTAACCCAGCGAATGGGATGTTTTAACCCAGCAAATGGATTGTTTTAACCCAGCGAATGGGATGTTTTAACCCAGCGAATGGGATGTTTTAACCCAGCGAATGGGATGTTTTAACCCAGCGAATGGGATGTTTTAACCCAGCAAATGGGATGTTTTAACCCAGCGAATGGGATGTTTTAACCCAGCGAATGGGATGTTTTAACCCAGCGAATGGGATGTTTTAACCCAGCGAATGGGATGTTTTAACCCAGCGAATGGGATGTTTTAACCCAGCGATTGGGATGTTTTAACCCAGCGAATGGGATGTTTTAACCCAGCGAATGGGATGTTTTAACCCAGCAATTTGGTTGTTTTAACCCAGCGATTGGGATGTTTTAACCCAGCGAATGGGATGTTTTAACCCAGCGAATGGGATGTTTTAACCCAGCAATTTGGTTGTTTTAACCCAGCAATTGGGTTGTTTTAACCCAACGAATGGGATGTTTTAACCCAGTGAATGGGATGTTTTAACCCAGCGAATGGGATGTTTTAACCCAGTGAATGGGATGTTTTAACCCAGTGAATGGGATGTTTTAACCCAGCGAATGGATTGTTTTAACCCAGCGAATGGATTGTTTTAACCCAGCGATTGGGATGCTTTAACCCAGCAAATGGGATGTTTTAACCCAGCGAATGGGATGTTTTAACCCAGCGATTGGGATGTTTTAACCCAGCGAATGGGATGTTTTAACCCAGCGAATGGGATGTTTTAACCCAGCAATTGGGTTGTTTTAACCCAGCAATTGGGTTGTTTTAACCCATCGAATGGGATGTTTTAACCCAGTGAATGGGATGTTTTAACCCAGCGAATGGGATGTTTTAACCCAGCGATTGGGTTGTTTTAACCCAGCGAATGGATTGTTTTAACTCAGTGATTGGGATGTTTTAACCCAGCGAATGGGATGTTTTAACCCAGTGAATGGGATGTTTTAACCCAGTGAATGGGATGTTTTAACCCAGCGAATGGATTGTTTTAACCCAGCGAATGGGATGTTTTAACCCAGCGAATGGATTGTTTTAACCCAGCGAATGGATTGTTTTAACCCAGCGAATGGGATGTTTTAACCCAGCGAATGGATTGTTTTAACCCAGCGAATGGATTGTTTTAACTCAGTGATTGGGATGTTTTAACCCAGCAATTGGGTTGTTTTAACCCAACGAATGGGATGTTTTAACCCAGTGAATGGATTGTTTTAACCCAGCGAATGGATTGTTTTAACCCAGCGAATGGGATGTTTTAACCCAGTGAATGGATTGTTTTAACCCAGCGAATGGATTGTTTTAACCCAGCGAATGGGATGTTTTAACCCAGCGAATGGATTGTTTTAACCCAGCGAATGGATTGTTTTAACTCAGTGATTGGGATGTTTTAACCCAGCAATTGGGTTGTTTTAACCCAACGAATGGGATGTTTTAACCCAGTGAATGGGATGTTTTAACCCAGCGAATGGGATGTTTTAACTCAGTGATTGGGATGTTTTAACCCAGCGAATGGATTGTTTTAACCCAACGAATGGGATGTTTTAACCCAGCGAATGGATTGTTTTAACCCAGCGAATGGATTGTTTTAACCCAGCGAATGGATTGTTTTAACCCAGCGAATGGATTGTTTTAACCCAGTGAATGGGATGTTTTAACCCAGCGAATGGATTGTTTTAACCCAGCGAATGGATTGTTTTAACTCAGTGATTGGGATGTTTTAACCCAGCAATTGGGTTGTTTTAACCCAACGAATGGGATGTTTTAACCCAGTGAATGGGATGTTTTAACCCAGCGAATGGGATGTTTTAACCCAGCGATTGGGTTGTTTTAACCCAGCGATTGGATTGTTTTAACTCAGTGATTGGGATGTTTTAACCCAGCAAAAGAATTTTGTAACCCAGCGATCGGGATGCTTTAACCCAGAGATTGGATTGTTTTAACTCAGCGATTGGGATGTTTTAAATCCGTGAATGGATTGTTTTAACCCAGTGGTTGGGTTAAATGTTTGCCCAATGTGCTGAGCAGTTTTATTTAACTATTGTTTAAAAATTAATATATGTCTGGCTTAAAATGAACCCAAAATAGTTTGTCACATATGATTTAAAGATGTTAATTAACACATTTTCACTCTTAAAATGATGATGTAGGATTAGAATAATTAGGATAAGAACAAAATACCCACTCAGTTCTTTGCGTAAATGAAACTGCATAAATTTAAGGTATTGGATGCTGTGGAGGGATTGAGTGCTTTTTAATTTTTTACTTTTTTGTTGTTGTTGTTGTTTGATTCATGTTTAAGGGGCCATCTGCATTCAGAAATAACCCTAACTGCATTCTCTGAGGTTACCTGTGTGGCAAATTAATGAAATTGTCCAACTTTATACATTATAAAGCCATCTCAGACAGTTTTGCTCAGTGTTTTTATATATATATATATATATTTGAACTTTCATATTGATCTTGTTCTGCCTCTGTCGCTGTTGTGTTGTTTGTCATTTAGCATGATCTTAGTTTGCGCTTTTTCTTCTATCTGCATGTCAGTAGACCGCCAGCGCTCGTGGTCAGCTTTCACTCTCAGCTGTCCTTCTTCTCCAGGTATCTGTCTTTCTTTTCCTTGCCTCCATTGTGTATTAGCGCTCTCTTTCTTTCTCTTGCTTTTTTCTCTTTTCTTGAGTTTTCTCTTTGTTTCTTACATTTGTACAATTATATTCATTCTATCACATCTGTTGTCTTTTATGATTTCTCTCATGTGACTTTGTGGTTTAATGGAGATACTACAATTTTCTCTCCAGTTAAGAAAAAGTTTGACGGCCCCGACATCTCACGAAACAACAGCCTGGTGGATGAACTGGACTTCACTGGTGAAGACATCCCTCTACCTGTAGTGACAGACGCTTCACAGTAAGCTACTCTGGTTTATTATCCATCCATCGGACTCTCTTTGAGCTCAGAAAGGCATTAGATGTATGAGTTTGGTCTATCCATGTGTCTCACCCATGGTTGTTTACTTGTGTGTGGATTGCAGGCTGATGTTGTTCAGTTTAGCGAGTTTTGCGTTTGTGTATATGGTGTGAACAAGCAGATGCTTTTGGATTTTCCACTTTCCCCCTGTCATTTAATTTCTCTTTTAAAGCATCCTCACCTTTTCATCCTTTTCCCTCTGAAACGTCTCAAGATCTTCCTGTTCCTCAGTCGTGAGATGAAGGAAAGCGCCTCTTTCTCTCTTTCAGTCTGTTGAGAAGCCCATTTTTGGCAAAAGAGGAAGAATCAGTCTCTACTCAGCACCTGAATACAACCAGGTACTGTTTCTGATCTCATTCTTGTCTGTTTCCTGTCGGTTTCCGGTCTCATTCCTGTATATTTCCTGCCTCATTCATGTCTGTTTCCTGTCTCTTTCCCGTCTCTTTCCCGTCTCTTTCCTGTTTCTTTCCTGACTCATTCCTGTCTCTTTCCTGTCTTTTTCCGGTCTCATTCCTGTATGTTTCCTTCCTCATTCAAGTTTCTTTCCTGTCTTTTTCCGGTCTCATTCCTGTATGTTTCCTTCCTCATTCAAGTTTCTTTCCTGTCTTTTTCCGGTCTCATTCCTGTATGTTTCCTGCCTCATTCAAGTTTCTTTCCTGTCTTTTTCCGGTCTCATTCCTGTATGTTTCCTGCCTCATTCAAGTTTCTTTCCTGTCTTTTTCCGGTCTCATTCCTGTATGTTTCCTGCCTCATTCAAGTTTCTTTCCTGTCTTTTTCCGGTCTCATTCCTGTATGTTTCCTGCCTCATTCAAGTTTCTTTCCTGTCTTTTTCCAGTCTCATTCCTGTATGTTTCCTGCCTCATTCTTGTCTCTTTCCCATCTCTTTCCTGTCTCTTTCCTGCCTCATTCAAGTTTCTTTCCTGTCTTTTTCCGGTCTCATTCCTGTATGTGTCCTGCCTCATTCCTGTTTCTTTCCTGCCTCATTCTTGTCTCTTTCCCATCTGTTTCCTGTATGTTTCCTGCCTCATTCAAGTTTCTTTCCTGTCTTTTTCCGGTCTCATTCCTGTATGTTTCCTGCCTCATTCCTGTTTCTTTCCTGCCTCATTCTTGTCTCTTTCCCATCTGTTTCCTGTATCTTTCCTGCCTCATTCAAGTTTCTTTCCTGTCTTTTTCCGGTCTCATTCCTGTATGTTTCCTGCCTCATTCCTGTTTCTTTCCTGCCTCATTCTTGTCTCTTTCCCGTCTCTTTCCTGTCTCTTTCCTGCCTCATTCAAGTTTCTTTCCTGTCTTTTTCCGGTCTCATTCCTGTATGTTTCCTGCCTCATTCAAGTTTCTTTCCTGTCTTTTTCCGGTCTCATTCCTGTATGTTTCCTGCCTCATTCAAGTTTCTTTCCTGTCTTTTTCCGGTCTCATTCCTGTATCTTTCCTGCCTCATTCAAGTTTCTTTCCTGTCTTTTTCCGGTCTCATTCCTGTATGTGTCCTGCCTCATTCCTGTTTCTTTCCTGCCTCATTCTTGTCTCTTTCCCATCTGTTTCCTGTATCTTTCCTGCCTCATTCAAGTTTCTTTCCTGTCTTTTTCCGGTCTCATTCCTGTATGTGTCCTGCCTCATTCCTGTTTCTTTCCTGCCTCATTCTTGTCTCTTTCCCATCTGTTTCCTGTCTCTTTCCTGCCTCATTCAAGTTTCTTTCCTGTCTTTTTCCAGTCTCATTCCTGTATGTTTCCTGCCTCATTCAAGTTTCTTTCCTGTCTTTTTCCAGTCTCATTCCTGTATGTTTCCTGCCTCATTCAAGTTTCTTTCCTGTCTTTTTCCAGTCTCATTCCTGTATGTTTCCTGCCTCATTCAAGTTTCTTTCCTGTCTTTTTCCAGTCTCATTCTTGTATGTTTCCTGCCTCATTCAAGTTTCTTTCCTGTCTTTTTCCGGTCTCATTCCTGTATGTGTCCTGCCTCATTCCTGTTTCTTTCCTGCCTCATTCTTGTCTCTTTCCCATCTGTTTCCTGTATCTTTCCTGCCTCATTCAAGTTTCTTTCCTGTCTTTTTCCGGTCTCATTCCTGTATGTTTCCAGCCTCATTCCTGTTTCTTTCCTGCCTCATTCCTGTTTCTTTCCTGCCTCATTCATGTTTCTTTCCCATCTGTTTCCTGTCTCTTTCCTGCTTCATTCCTGTCTCTTTCCTTTCTCGTTCCTGTCTCTTTCCTGACTCATTCATGTTTCTTTCCTGTCTATTTCCAGTCTTATTCCTGTCTGTTTCCTATCTGTTTTCTGTCTCTTTCCTGTTCTTTTCCTTTCTGTTTCCTGTCCCATACATTTGATTGTGATTATGTATATTAATATTATCGATTTTACCGCACTTGTTGGTTGACAACAAAACTTGAACTGAATTGAGCTGGATGATGAAACCACTGTTTTCTGAAGAGTTGCTGTATAGCTGATTCAACTTTGATTCATAATTGACAAATTTTGACAGTTATTGTACTTAATTAAATCAACACTGACCGGACTCTAAGTGAATAACGACAGTAGAGCTGCTTGAATTGAACTCGTTTCATAATTGATTGAACTTTACACAGTTATTGAACTGAACTGGATCAACACTGAACTGACTTCAGCTGAATTATGACACTATTTGAATTTGAATTTGTCTCATGATGTTTGCATCACTGATTCTCGTACTTTCCCGTTTATTACTGCGGAGCTGCTTTGAAACAATCTGTATCGTATAAAGCTCTATAGAAATAAAGGTGACTTGTCTTTTGCTGTGCTGGAAACACAGGTCTATTTCTGAGCAGGGCTTGTTTTTGTCCGCTGGACACGCCTGTGAAAGCATCTCATGTGACTTTCAGCATGTGCTCCGTGTTTTCCTGACACTGGACGCTTTCTGCTCTCCTGCCGCCCATGATGAGGTGTGCTAGCGCGGGCCTGTCAAGGGGAATGAAAGCATATCTCTCTCATTAGGGCCTGTGAGAAGCCCTGAAGGCTCATATTAGGGGGGAAATAAAGAACAGGAAGGGTGTGAGAGAGGAAGTGGGCGGCCTGATGTGTAAAAGAGATGCTGGGTGTAGCGCTGTTTGATCAAAGAGTCATAAAATTTACATATTTGAACTATAATTGAGCCAAAAATAGTGTTTAGTTTAGTATCGGTTTTAGAATACATTTGTTTTTATGAGTATCATTTTTGTGGCTCAAATTGACCCGCGAACGTGTTTTTCCATCTATAGCTCTCGATAGATGTAACATCACCCAGACTTTAAGTCATTTGGGTCTGAACGAGGTTGATGTGCTTTTTTGGTTAGTTTGACCTTTCACCTCATTTGTGAATCTGCCACAGTCAATGGTTTCCATTGGCCTCCATCTTTATGGACTTAAGCTGAGACATAAAGAGGACCTATTATAACTCCCGAAACGCCTCCATTGTAGTCTTGAGTTTTCTTCCGGGAACAAACACATCACAATATTCCTCATTTAAATAATTCCCGCCCTGGTTGAGTTAGTTAGTAGTGTGTTGAAACTCGCCGTTATGGTAATGGGCGGGACATTTCCCAAACACTCTCAAAGTGCTTGACCAATCACAACACACTGCTCCAGCTGACCAATCAGAGCACATTGCTCTTTTCAGAAGGCGGGGCTTCATAGAGACAGGAACTAAACAGAGCGTTACTGACAGAATAGGAAGAGAGGAGCTGCAACAATGGAGAATATGAGGAAAATAATCAACATTCAAGCATGAAAACTTGTTCTAGTAAAGCACAAAATCAAAATTAAGACTGTGAATGTGCATATTGGTCCTCTTTAAAGTTTGAATGGCATTGTTTTCTGAAATATTCCACTACAGTTGTTTCGTCTTGTTAGGAAACAGTCCACAAAAGTGTATTGTTCTCTGTCAGATATTCAGTCTAGTCTCGCCAAGAATGATCGGAGTGGGAACACGCGTCGTATTGACACAAAACAATTGAGACAAAGTATAATGAGAGGATGAAGTGGAGGAGGAGAAAGCAGATCCAGCCAGACTTCTGTGAGTCTCAAGGGTATGAAATCATCTGTGACTCATGTGTCTGGTTATTGAGATCATTTACACTGTGATTAACTTCAGCCCAACTGGATCCGTCTCAAACGCTGTCTGATAATACTGACTGAAATATGTACAACTGAAAATTATGCCATTAAGGATTTAGTAAATTATTTCTCTCTTTCTTTGAGTTTGTTTAGGGTCCAATTCTTAATATTAAAGTAAATTATCAGGAAATTTTAATTTGAAAGTGAACAAATCCTTTAACTAGCATGCATATTACTAGGATATTGGCTGTTTATAATGCACATATTAATGCCTTATTCTGCATGACCTTATTCTGCATCCCATAATCCTACCCAATACTGAAACTTAAAGGGGATATATCATGAAAATCTGACTTTTATCTTTTATTTTTGAGATTCTCCAGCTTTGTTGTTGTTGAGCTGTTAAAGCTCCGCCCTCTTCTGGAGCAGCAGCTCATTTGCATTTAAAGGGACACACACAAAAACGGCGTGTTTTTGCTCACATCCAAATAGGGGCACATTTGACAAGCTGTAATAAATGATCTGTGGGGGATTTTGAGCCGAAACTTCATAGACAGAATTGAACCCTTAACTAAAGTGACCAAATCGTCCACTAAATGAATAAATGTAAATGTGGAACACTACTTTTTCTATATTACATAGCATAAAATAGTAATTATTTTCGAAACAAAGGCAGTCTCTCTCTCTCTGCTGTTGTTTGTCCCTGCTCAATCCCAGAATCCCACAGTGATATCATTGCGGGAGCATGTGTGTTTGTTCGATACATCAGCGCTGCGGGTGAGTCAGGTGGAATGTCCAAGCTTGTGTTTTTCTCCAACCTCAAAGTGGCCGTTTAGTCATGAAAGCTGAACTCAGATCAGGTTTTAGAGCCGGTTTAACCAGACAGGCTCAATGAAAGCTCTTTTCATGAGGACTGAAATGAAAGAGCAGGATTTGTAGAGGCTTGTGTCAAATTAATGAATTGCTGTGCCGTTGTGAGGAGATCTTTTACTCTGTTCTGGCTGCTTGGAATGTTTGGAAATGAGCTGAGCACTTAAAGCGCTTGGACCGTCAGCTCCTGCTCAAATATAATTCAGGATTTCCACCAGATTTATTACTTGTGTAACAAGGACACTTGGCTTCTAGTCTCGTGTAGCCAGACGTTTGACTAGCAGCATAAAGTGTGGTTTAAAATAAATGAAATTAAAAATATTAAGAATTCTATTTATTTAAATATTTTACTTTATTTAAATTCTTCATTATTTTATGTTTACATACACATTTATATTTATATATATTTTTAGATTTAATATTGAATTGACTTTATTTTATTTTAAAAATATATATATAGATATAAAAAATATATATAGACACTAAATTAAAATATATTAATTAAACGTATAAACACAAAATGTTTATATATATATATATATATATATATATATATATATATATATATATATATATATATATATATTTTATTACATATATATATATAAACTAAATTAAAATATATTAAAACATTTTAAATAAAAACATACATGTATATTTATTAATTTATTATTTTATTTAAAAAAACATTGATATATATATATATATATATATATATATATATATATATAAGTTAAAATATATTAATTAAACATACACAAAAATGAAATGTTTATATATAACAATCTTGTGTGTAATTAATATATTTTGATTAATATATATATATATATATATATATATATATATATATATATATATATATATATATATATATATATATACTAAATTAAGATATACAAAAAACATTTATTAATAACCCTATTTTTTAATATTTAACTATGTAAATTCTTCATTAATTTAAGTACACATATATATTTATATTTATATTTTTAGATTAAATACTGAATTTACTTTATATTATTTCAAAAAGTGTATATATTAAAATATATTAATTAAACATATAAACAAAATGTTTATATATAAAAATGCAATATTTTTATTACATATATGTATAAACTAAATTAAAACATTAAAGACATTTTAAATAAAAACATACATGTGTATTTTATTAATTTATTATTTTATTTTAAATAAATATACATACTATATATATAATTAAATTAAAATATATTAAACATACACAAAAATGTTTATATATAAGTGTAATATATATATATATTTTTTTTTTTATTCTAAATAAAATTATATATAACAAAATTAAAATATATTAATTAAACATATGCACAAAAAATATATACAAACTAAATTAAGATATATAAAAAATACATATTTTTATTTTATTTTAAATAAAAATGTGTGTGTGTGTAAACTAAATTTAAATAAAATTAAATAATGAAATCTAGGCCTTGTTTCGGATCTGTGCTGTCAGATTGCAGTAATAACAGTCAGGCTGCCTGTTTTCTTCTTCTCCAGGACAGCCCTGTGCCACAACAAATCTTTCTGAAATGGGGGGAAAAAAGATGGGAAAGAAAAATAAACACAGGATATTGCTGTTTTTTCAGCGTCGCTCCGTTCAGGGAGTGAGATGGCGCGCTCTCGTCTTTTGTTTTTGAGCGGGGTCACGTTGAACGACATACCGGCGTGTTTGTTTTGATTGAGCTTGACCTCTGACCCCCCATCGTTCCCATAAACCCCTTATTAGTGAACATTAAAATGTTTGGGTTTTGATTTCATTGTAATTGCGCCTCACATTATTTCACCCATCTTCAGCATTAGTGTTTTAGTTGCGTTTGACGTTTGTTTTGATGAAGGATGGATATTTTGATTGGGTTTTGTTGTACCTGACGCTGCTGTAATGTGGAGGTAATTGCAGGTTAATTGGAGGGAATGAATAAATAAATGTAAATATTAGTATAAACACTGAGGGCAGATGGAATTACTGTTTTCTTAAATTAGATACTCGTTCAGTCTGTTACTGCGGGGTTACAGCCTAAACACGGACTGTAATGTGTTTTGTGCTGTGAATTATTCATAGTAAAAGATCAACAAATATTGTGCCTATGCAGTTCAGCATAATATTTACAACTTTCTGGCATTTTAGGCCATTGAGGGATGTTCATGTAAAATATGTAATGCATAACTGAATGTGACAAGAGAAGAAATGTTTCCATATTCGATATATATATATAAATTCCCTTTAATCCTTTTATTGTTTAATTCCTTTAAATCTAAAGATCAGTTATGGTGGATGTACTTCACTGCTGATGGGGAAAGTCAATATTTTTGAGTACATACTAGTTTATAAAATAGCATCTCGATGTCATAGACCCCTCACACCGTCAGCTGATCAAACATGCTCTCTGAAATGATTCAGTTGAATCAAGCAGTTCAAATCAACGATTCACAGATTCACTTTATACGAGAATAAAAAATGCACAAAGTAATAGTGACAATATATATGGAAAGAAATGAGAAATAACTACTTTTTACTGCCGAACATATTTTATTCATGACATTACTGATATCAAATAGGAAAATAAATATGTGTGTGTGTGTGTATATATATATATATATATATTTCACCTGTATATATATATATATATATATATATGTGTATATATATATATATATATATATATATATATATATATGATATGATATTTCTTAACTTTTTTCGTGTTTTACGCAAAAAACTCATAGAATTTTGTTGTATTTGTGCTTAAATTATTTTATTTCCAATTAAATTTGTGCTTTAAAAATATTTGTAATTGGAAAAATAAACTTTTTGCTCTTCTTGTTTTAGAAATATTTAGTAAAATATTTTTTATAGGAAAATCATTATATATAATATATAATATTATTAATATAATTACTATGTGTATTTTAGTTTATATTTTATTTGTAAAAATACAAACAAAGTTAATAAAAAAGTTAAAAAAAATTTTTTTTAATTTTAATAATGTTGAGCTACCTTTAGATATTTATGTTTAATATTTATATTTAATATTATATTGTATTAATAGAATATAGAATATAGAATTTTTCTCCTGTTTGAGCTTAATGACATGAAAAAAAAAAACATCTTTGGCAGAAATAAGTAGTTGGCTACCTTTAGATATTTTTATATGTAATATTCTAATTTTTATTATTTTATATATTTACTTTTTTATTTTTTTATTTCTCCTGTTTGAGCTCAGAAATGTCATAAAAAAGCATTTTTGGCATTAAAAAGTAGTTAACTACCTCTACATATTTTTGTTTAATATTTGTATTAAATATTCTATTTTTTATTTTTTTATTTTTTAAACACTTTTTTCTCCTGTTTGATTTTATAAAATAGAAATAATAACTACTTTTCAATGCCAAAGAATTTTTTTTCATGACATTGAGATAAATATATATATATATATATATATATATATATATATATATATATATATATATATATATATGTGTGTGTGTGTGTGTGCTGTATTTCTTAACTCATTTTTCTTTTATTCTTTTTTTAAAAGAAAATCACAGAATTTGTGCTTAAATTCTTTTATTTGCCAATTAGATTTGTGCTTTAAAAATATTTGCCATTGGAAAAATAAACTTAATTCAAGATATATTCTTCAAATGTTCTTTGAGCCTCAATATCTTATGCAAGTTTGCACTTCTTGTTTTAGGAATATTTAGTAAAAGTTTTTTACATGGAAAAAAATATTCAAAATTATTATCATTAGTAGTATATATTTTACTTTATATTTTATTTGTAAAAATACGAACAATTGAGTTAATAAAAAAAGTAAAATAGAGTAAATAGAATAAAATGAAAGCATTAGATTCTCCACTCAAGAATGAATCAGCTCGTGTGTTGATGTTAAACCTGACTCACTGCTGACGGACAGACGCTCACAAAGGTCTCGTCTCTTTTCAAAGGTTCTCTCTCATGCACCTGTACAAATATGAGGTCGGTCGTTCTGCTGGCTTCAGTTCCAGCCGTCTGTCTGTAATGAAAACACCTGAGCGCTGTGTTTATCTGCTCTGGTTCAGGTGCTCTGGTCTGGTCCACACTCTCTCTGATGTGGTTCAGTTCGGGTGGGACGAGAGAAAGAGAGCGTCAGTGTTTTGGTGGGACGTGAGCGTTGATGAAATTGGATTAAGATTAAATGACATCTGCTGAGATTTAAACACACCTCAGAAACACAGATGCGCTCTGTTTGTCTCTTTATCTGTCTTCTAACATTCGCAGAAACACACACTGGTGTTCTGTTTTTCTTTCCACCTTCTTTCATGAACTGCTGCAGGACGCACCTGTGTGAATGAAGCTGTCTTTGTGTTCAGTGCTGCAGAGGCTGGGGGCGGGGCATTGCAATATGTGGGCGGGGCTGGAGGTGGAGCTTATTGGCACTCATAACCTTATAGGGAGTGTTCTGATTTAAATATTTGCATACTGGTTACTGCAATATTATATTTTTATTATTTTATTATTTTATTATTTTTTTTTAATTACCTTTAGATATTTGTTTAATATTTATACTTTTAATATTTAGGGGCCAAGCACTACTTCTTTTTCTTCTTCATTTTCCTCTTCCTCCGCTCTGGAAGTCTACAGCTGCCCACAGAACCATTTGTGGGAAAGTTGTCCAAAGTTTCTCTAATGTTTATGCTAATAACTTTTGAATCATAAGGTTTAGAAACTAAATTTTTCAAAAAAGATTCCTTGGCTCATGCGAATCGATTGCACCATATGACGTCATTTTCCGTCATAAAAATGTTCCCGCCATTTTGAATTTTCCGGAAAACATACTTTTTCAAACTCCTCCTAGGCCGTTGTTCCGATTTTCACGAAAATTTAACCAGATCTTCTTCAGACCATGCAGACAAAAATTTGTGGAATTCAAGTTGATTTGTCGAACCGTTTCCAAAAAACATGCGAACGAATTTTAAGTCGCGCTTGCAAAAATGGAAATAAGGCTCAATCTCCGCAACACTTTATTGTAGTCAGACCAGACTTGGTACATGTCATCACAAGCATGACCTGAGGTTACCTGCTGCGTTTCGGCACAGTGCCACCTACTGGTCCGGAGATACAAAAAATGGCTAATTTTGCTTATAACTATAAAAGTTTAGATTCGGGATGTCATGCCAAGTTGGATGCTATCCAATTTTCCATATCAATTTTCCATTTTGAGTTTTATATATAAAATATTTTTTACAGGAAAATAATTTTTCAAAATTATATATATTATTATATAATTACTATGTGTATTTTAGTTTATATTTTATTTGTAAAAATACAAACAGTAGTTAATAAAAAAGTACAATAGAGTTTTTTTTTAATTTGAATAATGTCGAGCTACCTTTATATTTATTTATTTATTTATATTTAATATTATATTGTATTATTAAAAAATTTTCTCCTGTTTGATCTTAGTAATGTCATGAAAAACAAACATCTTTGGCAGTAGTTGGCTAAGTAAGTAGTTGGCTACCTTTTAGATATTTTTATATTTAATATTAAAATTTTTATTATTTTATATATATTTTTTTTTAAACACATTTCTTTCTCCTGTTTGAGCTCAGATATGTCATAAAAAAGCATCTTTGGCAATAAAAAGTAGTTAACTACCTCTAAATATTTTTATTTAATATTTGTATTTAATATTTTATTTTTTATTATTTTATATTTACTTTTAAACAATTTCCTGTTTGATTGTATATATATATATATATATCAGAAATAAGAAATAACTACTTTTCACTGCCAAAGAAATCTTTTTTCATGACATTACTGAGATGAAACAGAAAAAAATATATTATATTATATTATATTATATTATATTATATTATATTATATTATATTATATTATATTATATTATATTTCTTAACTCATTGTACTTTTATTATTTTTTAAGCAAAAATCTCAAAATTTTGTTGTATTTGTGCTTAAATTATTTTATTTGCCAATTAGATTTGTGCTTTAAAAATATTTGCCATTTGAAAAATAAACTTAATTCAAGATACATTCTTCAAATGTTCTTTGAGCCTCAATATCTTATGCAATTTTGCGCTTCTTGTTTTAGGAATATTTGCTATTTTTGCTTATAACTTCTGAGCGGTTTGTCCAAAAATCATAAAAGTGGTCTCTTTAGATTTGGGATGTCATGTCGAGTCGGATGCTATCCAATTTTCCATTTTGAATTTTGTCATAAAATGCTGTATTTTACGTACGCATGAACATATAATTACGAAACTCGCTATGGGTCATTGTCACGATGCTCTGAAGGGGTCTGAGAAGTTTTCGAAAATATTTACATGTTTGTAACTTTGGATATGATTGAATTATTTTCATCTCCTTAGATTTCTGAAACCTTGGCGAGTCCACCGATACCAAACTTGCTAGGTTTCACCTTATGTTTGGTGCAACATTGTGATTTAGCGTTTAAACAACATTCGTGAATATCTTTGAAACCGCTAGTCCGATCGAGACGAAACCACCGTAGGAAAATCAGAAACATATGTCGTTGAACATATTCCATTTGGGTCTAATCAGATATGCATACAGAACATTTGCATACTCTCTCTGCACGGGGTGCATGCTAAAATAGAATAACATGAGAGTATGTTGTTACGAATATGCCGTCATCGTCCTGTAACACAGCCAGCCTGAAACGCTGACTCTTATCTGCTGGAGTTTACCTCGGTTAATGAGATCTGGGCCTCCGCAACATGTCAACCCTAACGCTCACAAACTGCTGAGAGGCTTAACATCTTGTTTATGTGGTATTTTGAAGCCTGCGAGATGTTTTTTGTGCCTCAGAGCCTCCATATTTATTACAGATGTGGCGGTAATGCCGTTTCCGAGCAGAGTTTACGGTTGTGTTCAGGGGGAATTAATGCTTCATTACACTAAGTGTTTGCAGTCGGTTGCTGCGTTCACTAGGAGTCCAGGACATCTGAGGCCTTACAAGGAACTCCAAATGATAGGAAAAAAGTTAGTTAATCCGTTTAGCAGATTATATAAATATTGCATATATTTTAATTATAATATTTATGCAACATTTTGCAACATCTATCTTTTTCAATTCTTCAAGAATGAGCTCTTTTAGAGACTGGATGCTGGATGGAGAGTGATGCTCAACTTGTCTCTTCAGAATTCCCCATAGGTGTTCAATTGGGTTCAGATCAGGAGCCACTGAATCACTTTCACCCTGTTCTTCTTCAGAAATCCAACAGTGGCCTTAGATGTGTGTTTAGGATCATTGTCATGTTGGAAAAGTGCACGAGGACCAAGGGCACGAAGTGATGGTAGCATCTTCTCTTTCAGTATAGAGCGATGGATGGATGGATGGATGGATGGATGGATGGATGGATGGATGGATAGATGGATGGATGGATGATGGATGGATGGATGGATGGATGGATAGATGATGGATGGATGGATGATGGATGGATGGATGGATGGATGGATGGATGGATGATGGATGGATGGATGGATAGATGGATGGATGATGGATGGATAGATGATGATGGATGGATGGATGGATGGATAGATGGATGGATGATGGATGGATGGATGATGGATGGATAGATGGATGGATGATGGATGGATGGATGGATGGATAGATGATGATGGATGGATGGATGGATGGATAGATGGATGGATGATGGATGGATGGATGGATGGATGGATAGATGATGGATGGATGGATGGATGGATGGATGATGGATGGATAGATGGCTGGATGATGGATGGATGGATAGATAGATGGATGGATGGATGGATGGATGATGGATGGATGGATGGATGGATAGATGATGGATGGATGGATGGATAGATGGATGGATAGATGGATGGATAGATGATGGATGGATGGATGGATGATGGATGGATGGATGGATGGATGGATGGATGGATAGATGATGGATGGATGGATGGATGGATGGATGATGGATGGATGGATGGATAGATGGATGATGGATGGATGGATGATGGATGGATGGATGGATGGATGATGGATGGATGGATGGATGGATGGATGGATGATGGATGGAATGATGGATGATGGATGGATAGATGATGGATGGATGGATGAATGGATGATGGATGGATAGATGGCTGGATGATGGATGGATGGATAGATAGATAGATAGATGGATGGATGGATGATGGATGGATAGATGGATACATGATGGATGGATGGATGATGGATGGATAGATGGATGGATGGATGGATGATGGATGGATAGATGGATGGATGGATGGATGGATGGATGGATAGATGGATGGATAGATGATGGATGGATGGATGATGGATGGATGATAGATGGATGGATGATGGATGGATGATAGATGGATGGATGATGGATGGATGGATGGATAGATGATGGATGGATGGATGGATGGATGGATGATGGATGGATGGATGGATAGATGATGGATGGATGGATGGATGGATGGATGGATGATGGATGGATGGATGGATGGATGGATGATGGATGGATAGATGATGGATGGATGGATGGATGGATGGATGATAGATGGATGGATGATGGATGGATGATAGATGGATGGATGATGGATGGATGGATGGATGGATGGATAGATGATGGATGGATGGATGATGGATGGATGATAGATGGATGGATGATGGATGGATGGATGGATGGATGGATGGATGATGGATGGATGGATGGATGATGGATGGATGGATGGATGATGGATGGATGATGGATAGATGATGGATGGATGATGGATGGATGGATGGATGGATGGATGGATGGATGGATGGATGGATAGATGATGGATGGATGGATGATGGATGGATAGATGATGGATGGATGGATGGATGGATGGATGATAGATGGATGGATGATGGATGGATGATAGATGGATGGATGATGGATGGATGGATGGATGGATGGATAGATGATGGATGGATGGATGATGGATGGATGATAGATGGATGGATGATGGATGGATGGATGGATGGATGGATAGATGATGGATGGATGGATGATGGATGGATAGATGATGGATGGATGATGGATGGATGGATGGATGGATGGATGGATGGATGGATGGATGGATGGATGATGGATGGATAGATGATGGATGGATGGATGGATGGATGGATGATAGATGGATGGATGATGGATGGATGATAGATGGATGGATGATGGATGGATGGATGGATGGATGGATAGATGATGGATGGATGGATGATGGATGGATGATAGATGGATGGATGATGGATGGATGGATGGATGGATGGATGGATGATGGATGGATGGATGGATGATGGATGGATGGATGGATGATGGATGGATGATGGATAGATGATGGATGGATGATGGATGGATGGATGGATAGATGCATGGATGATGGATGGATGATAGATGGATGGATGATGGATGGATGGATGGATGGATGGATAGATGATGGATGGATGGATGATGGATGGATGATAGATGGATGGATGATGGATGGATGGATGGATGGATGGATGGATGGATGATGGATGGATGGATGGATGATGGATGGATGGATGGATGATGGATGGATGATGGATAGATGATGGATGGATGATGGATGGATGGATGGATGGATGGATGGATGGATGGATAGATGATGGATGGATGGATGGATGGATGGATGATTGATGGATGGATGGATGGATGGATGGATGGATAGATGATGGATGATGGATGATGGATGGATGGATGATGGATGGATGATGGATGGATGGATGGATGGATGGATGGATGGATGGATGATGGATGGATGATGGATAGATGATGGATGGATGATGGATGGATGGATGATGGATGGATGGATGGATGGATGGATGGATGGATGGATGGATGGATGATGGATGGATGGATGGATGGATGATGGATGGATGATGGATGGATGATGGATAGATGATGGATGGATGATGGATGGATGGATGGATGGATGGATGGATAGATGATGGATGGATGGATGGATGGATGGATGGAATGGATGGATGGATGGATGGATGGTTTGTTGATGGATGATGGATGATGGATGGATGGATGATGGATGGATGATGGATGGATGGATGGATGGATGGATGGATGATGGATGGATGGATGGATAGATGATGGATGGATGATGGATGATGGATGGATGGATGGATGGATGGATGATGGATGGATGATGGATAGATGATGGATGGATGGATGATGGATGGATGGATGGATGGATGGATGATGGATGGATGATGGATAGATGATGGATGATGGATGGATGGATGGATGGATGGATGATGGATGGATGATGGATGGATGGATGGATGGATGGATGGATGGATGGATGATGGATGGATGATGGATAGATGATGGATGGATGATGGATGGATGGATGGATGATGGACTGTATATATAAATGTAAATGTACACTTTTAAACATAAAGGTTCTTTATTGTCATTGATTGATTTAATCTCTCTAATACACAAAAGCTTCTTTATAGCAGATAAAGGTTCTTTAGTTTTTTTAAAAATGTTCTTCATAGTAAAAAATTATTCTTCTGATAAAAAAGTTTATTATCTTTTTCTAACTAGCATTCATGTCTTCTAAGTACCTGTGAGTGAAAGAAGACAGAACGTCCAGATTCTGCTCCAGTGTTTCTGTCGCTCATAACCAGAGCCATGCGGCCCACATTAGTGTTTCCCAGGGGTCTCGGCTCTAAGTGCCACTAATAATTCTTCCAATAAGTCTGGCCGGGTGTTGAAAAGCCGCCCTTTCTCACCACCATGTGTATACGAGCAGGAGTGGAGGCCGAGCGTTTGCTGGCTGAGGTGATGTTAGGATGTTGCACAAGCGTTTCAGTGCTGTAATGTGTGAAATGTTACTGGACAGACTTTGCTCTTCTGTTGTGGATCCAGAATGATTGACAGAATACCAGCCGTTTCACTCTCGTCTTTTCTCCTTCCAGCACGCTTACTTGATTCTCCTAAACAAATGTCATTGTGGGACATTTCTGCTTTGTGTCCTTCTGGTGCAATGAGAGTTTGCTAATTAAGGCGATGTGAGCGACATTGATGATGCAACAATGTCATTTATTTGTTTATTTATTTATTTGTTTATTTTTAAAATAGTAATATATTTAAGTATTATAAAATAATTGTCATTGATTTATTAGAAACACAAGTCATTTATTTATTTATTTATTTATTTATTTAAATTGTTATAAAATATTAATTTATTTATTATTTATTTAAAATAATAATATATTTAATTATTATAAATTAATTGTCATTTATTTATTAAAAACATTTGTTTATTTATTTTAAAATTAAGTCATTTATTATTATAAAAATAATAGTCTATGGACTTTATTTATTTTAAAATTTATAGTAATTTATTTGTTTTAAAAAAATTTGTCTTACGTATTTGTTTATTTCTTAATTTATTATAAAATAGCTGTCATTTATTTATTATGAAAATAAATAATTTTATTGGGACTATTTGTATTATTTAAAAATAGTCATATATGCAGTTATTATAAAATAAGTAATTTATTTATTATAAACATAATCATTTTTTTATTTTAAATAGTAATATATTTAATCATAAAATAGATGTCATTTATTTATTAGAAACATAAGTCATTTATTTATTTATTTAAATATTAATATATTTAATTGTAATAAATATATTGCCATTTATTTATTTTGAACAAGTCATTTGTTTATTATAAAATAATACTCTGTGGATTTAATATAATTGTCATTAACATATTTTAAAAGTTATAGTAATTTATTTATTATCAAAAGTAGTCGTATTTATTTGTTTATTCCTTAATTTATTATAAAATAAAAATTTATTTATTTGTTATGAAAATAAATATTTTATTGTTAAAGAAAATGTATGTATTTATTTAAAAATAGTCATATATGTGATTATTATAAAATAAGTAATTTATTTATTATAACCATAATAATCATTTGTTTATTTATTTTCAATTTAAGTAATTGGTTTATTATAAAAATAATAGTCTGCTTATTTATTATGAAACTAATAGTCGTTTATTTATTTACCATAAAAATAGTAGTCTTATTTGTTTATTTCTTAATTTATTATAAAAATAATTGTCATTTATTTATGAAAATAAATAATTTTATTATTTATGCATTAAAAAATGTAGTAATTCATGCCATTATGTTTATTATTATTATTATTATTATTATTAATAATAACCTGATAACTGATTAAATAAACAATATAATTCAAAGCAGATCCCATGAGTTCCATGTCTTCAGTCTCATTTGTCCCATTCATAGTTTGATAAATCACAAGTTTGTTATTTAGGACACAAAGCTCGACAAATCTGTCCCTGTCCACTTAACACAAATCCTCAGGAAGTGACCAGTGCACTTCCTGTGTGCAGCGCTGGACGGCTTTGATCACTCAGACAGACGGGACACAAACATCAGACGACTCATAGAGCAGATCCTCTGATCCTCATATCACACCATTATGAAACAAACATGTGGGAAATTGGCTCGGATACGTTTTATCGTAGACGTTATCAGCGTACTGTAAGAAAAGACAAAGCAAAGATAAGAGTGAAATCCTGTGAAGACTGTGGGATCTGCTCCACTGATTTACTGCATATAACAAAAGATAAGGAAAATGACAACTTAATTAAGTTCATATTAAATACCAAAATTATTTTCCCTCGCCAGGACCTGAGAATGCTGTCGTCGGGAGGATGTTGATACTGAAAAAAAATGATATAGGATCTCAAAAATTGCTAGTAAATTTCACAAACTTACAAATAAATGACAAGAAACACACTGAAACTTACAATACAGTGACTTTGTGCCATTCAGTAATTTACATCGAAAGTTTCGACATCATTGAAGATAATAATCATTTATTTATTATAAACAATAGTCATTTATTTATTTAGTCATATATTTAAATATTATAAAATAATAGTAATGTATTTATTATAAACAATAGTCATTTATTTATTATAAACAATAGTCATTTATTTATTTAGTCATATATTTAAATATTATAAAATAATAGTAATGTATTTATTATAAACAATAGTCATTTATTTATTTAGTCATATATTTAAATATTATAAAATAATAGTACTTTATTTATTATAAACATGACATTTATTTATATAATGTCATATATTTAAATATTATAAACATAATAGTTATTTATTTATTATAAACATGTCATTTATTTATTTAATGTCATATATTTAAATATTATAAACATAATAGTCATTTATTTATTATAAATGTCATTTATTTATTTAATGTCATATATTTAAATATTATAAACATAATAGTCATTTATTTATTATAAATGTCATTTATTTATTTAATGTCATATATTTAAATATTATAAACATAATAGTCATTTATTTATTATAAACGTCATTTATTTATTTAATGTCATATATTTAAATATTATAAAATAATAGTCATTTATTTATTATAAACATGTCATTTATTTATTTAATGTCATATATTTAAATATTATAAAATGATAGTCATTTATTTATTATAAAAAATAATAATTTATTTATTTAGTCATATTTAAATATTATAAAATAATATTATTTATTAATTATAAACAATGGTCATTTATTTATTTAGTCATATTTAAATATTATAAAATAATAGTATTTATTAATTATAAACAATGGTCATTTATTTATTTAGTCATATATTTAAATATTATAAAATAATAGTTTTTTATTATAAACAATAGTCATTTATTTAAAGTCATATATTTAAATATTATAAAATAATAGTCATTTATTTATTGTAAACAATAGTAATTTATTTATTTAGCCATATATTTAAATATTATTAAATATTAGTATTTTTATTATAAAAATAGTCATTTATTTATTTAGTCAAATATTTAAATATTATAAAATAATAGTAATTTATTAATTGTAAACAATATTAATTTATTTAAAGTCATATATTTAAAAAATATGAAAAAATTAAATTTATTTATTTAGTCAGATATTTAAATATTATAAAATAATAGTAATTTATTTATTATAAACTATAGTAATTTATTTATTTAGTCATATATTTAAATATTATAAAATAAGTCATTTATTTATTATAAACTATAATAATTTATTTATTAAGTCATATATTTAAATATTATAAAATAATAGTAATTTATGTATTATAAACAAATAATTTAATTTAAATTAAGTCATTTGTTTGTTATAAAAATAAGTACTTGTTTATAATTTGTTTATATATTTGTTTATAATATATTTTATAGGAAATAAAGTAAATAGTAACTGAAAAAAAATTATGTAGGAAACAATTTTCACTCAGAAATTTCGCAAACAATTATAAACAAACTCCAATAAGTTTAACTTCAAAAATCATTCAAACTTGCATTGATTAAACACGCCTCCCAGCCGACACAGTGAATTCTCTCTCCACGTGAAAGTTGCGTGACTCAAACTTGAAAACACACATCTCAGGTCAAGCGTGTTTTATCAAAGTCATTAACCAACGAGAAAAACCAGCCCAAAGAGGCTCTGAGTCATCGTGAGATGAAGACGTCTAAAAATAAACTCTCATGAGGTAATCTGGCCAGCGCTGACATCATTTCCTTCAGAACTTATGAAAGATGGTATTAGCTGGCCTGTTAAATCGGGACTCATCCGGTGAACGAAAGAACAACAAAAGATCAGAAGGATGGTGGTGTGTGTCTCTGCTGGACGCAGCGTGTGTTTCAGTGGCCTCAAACAAACATGAACACCAGACATTAATCAGGGAAATAATAGTTTAGGCTTTATATATAATGGCTTTATAGGGTTAAAAGTAGGAATGATTTGTGAATCCGGCGGTTCGTCGTGTGGTTTCTCCGTTTCAGAAATGAACGTCAGCACTGAAATAACAGCCCTTCAGCGGCGATCAGCTAAGCGGTCGAATCTCGTCATTTAACGAAGGTCACAAACCTTGTTCCACTTGTCTGGAGGTTCACTGTTGACCTTTTAACCCCGTAATTGTCCAGCATGTGTAGCGCTCCTTTGACCTCGTGTGCTGGAGCACGGCGCGAGCGGACGGGAGAGTTTTGTGTTGGCGAGCAGCTCCGGGTCAGGTGTGTCGTTTTTTACTTGTAAAGATCTCAACACACACACACACACACACACACACACACACACACACACACACACACACACACACACACACACACACACAGATGGTATAATTATCAGTGTCTTCCAGCAGGTTGTGCTGTGGCTTTACTGCGTCTCAGGGATTATACTCTAGTATTTACATGAAAACACTCACACTTACACACACACACACTCTCATACAGATGTATACACACACTCACACTTACACACACACACACTCTCATACAGATGTATACACACACTCACACTTACACACACACACACTCTCATACAGATGTATACACACACTCACACTTACACACACACACACTCTCATACACATGTATACACACACTCACACTTACACACACACACACTCTCATACAGATGTATACACACACTCACACTTACACACACACACACTCTCATACACATGTATACACACACTCACACTTACACACACATACGGGAGATTATATGATTTATAAGCCTTTTGGAAAGTGGGACATGAGGGAATGTCCTCATAAGTCACCCTCTCCTTTAATACCAATGTCATTATACACATCTGTGTCCTGATATGTCACAAAAACACACACAAACATACACACACATACATACACACACATGATTACACACTTACACACATATACACACACAAACACACACACTTATACACACACTCACACTTACACACACACACACACACAAATACACTCACACATTAACACACACACACACACATATATATATATATATATATACACACACACACACACACAAACACACACGCACTCATGCTTACACACAAACATATATATATATATACACACATACACACACATACACATATACACATGCATATACACAAACACACACACACCTTTACACTCACACACATATACACTTACATACACACATATATATATACACACACTCACACTTACACACAAACACATATATACACACAAATATATATATATACACACATACACACTAGGGGTGTCAAAATTAATTGTTTCTACGGTGCATCGCGATGCAGACGAGGACGATTCGGTTTCGGTTCAGTAATAGCCCATAACCGGTTATAATCGTTATAATGTACTGACGCATTTCTGACGTCAGCACCGCGT
>NC_090244.1:2672500-2720000 GCF_024489055.1 Chanodichthys erythropterus | reverse complement strand
CAGGAAGAGAGGTAGAGAGCGCTCCCGCCGCTGGCCGAGGCTGTTTTCATGTGCAGATCCAGGACGGCCTAATCATGGTCTTTATTTTTCTTTCTGTCCCTGTCCTCTCATTATCATTTACTCTGTATTTATATCATCCGCAGTGTTGGAGAAGATAACTTTCACTTAGCAACACTTTATTTCACCTTCATTGTTTTGAAGCAGTTTTTTTAAATGAACTGTCTGAATGAACTGTCTCAAGCGAACCAGCTCGCTAAATCTAAAAGAACCAGTTCGCTCAAATGTTAAATGAATCATCAGAACAGCCCTGTTTGCTCAACTTGATTAGTATTTTGAACTGATTTATTAAACTGAACCATCCGAACAAACATATTTGCTCAAATGAATCAGTATTTTGAGTGGCTCATGATTTGGAATCATCTGAATGAACCAATTTGCTCAAATTACTAACTGTTTGAGTTAATTAAATTATCCGAACATAGCAATTTGCTCATATGAATCAGTGTTTTGATTTATTTTATTAAATTGAACTGTCCAAATGAAACAAATTGCTCCTTTGAATCAATATTTTGAACTGATTCTCTAAAATGAACATCTAAAAGAACACTTTGCTGAAATGAATCACACGTTGATTCAATTGAATTGTTCAAACATAGCAATTTGGTAAAATGAACCAGTGTTTTAACATGTTTGATTAAATTGAATTATCTGAACAATGCAATTTGCTCATATGAATCAGTGTTTTGATCTGTTTGATTAAATTGATTAAACAAACCTGTTTTCTCAAATGAATCTGTATTTTGAAACAGCTCATGAAACTGAATCTTGTAAATGAACCATTTTGCTCAAATGGCTCAGGACTAATTTAATTGAATTGTTCAAACAAAGCAATTTGCTCACCATTGTTTTGAATTGGTTTAAGCGACCCGTCCAAACAACCCTATTTGCTCAAATGAATCAGTATTTCATGAAATAGTCCGAATGAACCAGTTTGCTTAAAATAACAATTTTGATTTAATTAAATCTGCTGAACATAGCAGTTTGCTCATATGAATTAGTGTTTTGAACCGTTTGATTAAATCGAACTGTCCAAAAAACAGCATTTTGCTCGTATGAACCAATGTTTTTGCTGATATGAACTGGTTGATTTAAATGAATCATCTAAAAACAATCTTATTTGCTCAACAGAATTAGTATTTTGAACAGATTTATTAAATTGAACTCTCTGTTGCTCAATTGAATCAATATTTTGAACCAGTTCACTAAATGGAACATCTAAAAGAACCATTTACTCAAAAGAAATCACTATTTTGAACTGTTTGAATAAACTGAACTATTCAAACAAATCCATTTGCTCACATGAATCAGTGTTTTGAACTGGCTGATCTATATAAACCATCTGAACAATCTTATTTTCTCAATTGAATCAGTATTTTCAACTGGTTCATTAAACTGAACATATAAAAGAACCATTTACTCAAAAGGAATCACTATTTTTAACTGTCTGAATAAACTGAACTGTTCAAACAAATCAATTTGATCACATGAATCAGTGTTTTGAACTGGCTGATCTATATAAACCATCTGAACAATCTGATTCACTCAATTGAATCAGTATTTTCAACTGGTTCATTAAATTGAACATCTAAAATAACCTGTTTATTCAAAAGGAACTGAACTGAACTGTCCAAACAAATCAATTTGCTCACATGAATCAGTGTTTTGAACTGGCTGATCTAAATGAACCGTCTGAACGATCTTATTTGCTCAATTGAATCAGTATTTTCAACCGGTTCATTAAATTGAACATCTAAAAGAACTTGTTTACTCAAAAGGAATCACTATTTTGAACTGTTCAAACAAATCAATTTGCTCACATGAATCAGTGTTTTGAACTGGCTGATCTATATAAACCATCTGAACAATCTTATTTTCTCAATTGAATCAGTATTTTCAACTGGTTCATTAAACTGAACATATAAAAGAACCATTTACTCAAAAGGAATCACTATTTTTAACTGTCTGAATAAACTGAACTGTTCAAACAAATCAATTTGATCACATGAATCAGTGTTTTGAACTGGCTGATCTATATAAACCATCTGAACAATCTGATTCACTCAATTGAATCAGTATTTTCAACTGGTTCATTAAATTGAACATCTAAAATAACCTGTTTATTCAAAAGGAACTGAACTGAACTGTCCAAACAAATCAATTTGCTCACATGAATCAGTGTTTTGAACTGGCTGATCTAAATGAACCGTCTGAACGATCTTATTTGCTCAATTGAATCAGTATTTTCAACCGGTTCATTAAATTGAACATCTAAAAGAACTTGTTTACTCAAAAGGAATCACTATTTTGAACTGTTCAAACAAATCAATTTGCTCACATGAATCAGTGTTTTGAACTGGCTGATCTATATAAACCATCTGAACAATCTTATTTTCTCAATTGAATCAGTATTTTCAACTGGTTCATTAAACTGAACATATAAAAGAACCATTTACTCAAAAGGAATCACTATTTTTAACTGTCTGAATAAACTGAACTGTTCAAACAAATCAATTTGCTCACATGAATCAGTGTTTTGAACTGGCTGATCTAAATGAACTGTCTGAACGATCTTTTTTACTCAATTGAATCAGTATTTTGAACCGGTTCATTAAATTGAACCATCCAAACAAACCTGTTTGTTCATATGAATCATTCGTCTGAGCACTTCTTGTTGTTAAGGAGCATCTTGGCTCCTCCATCATGGCTGTCAACACCATCTTATCAGCCCGCTTTAACCTTTCTTTCTCCTCCTCTCCATTTTTTTCTCCAGATGTCACTCTTTAAACCCATCTGTCATTCTCTCCATATATTCCTCAGTGTTTATGGACTGAAATCTGACAGGAGTGAAAACGCAGATGTGAACGTGGTGTGCGATCAGCCTCCGACTGTTCCTTGGCCTGCAAACACTCATTTAGCAGAGATTTGCTCAAACAGAGGGCTGGATGGAAATCTCAGCGGTCCTGACCAGACAAAACGATCATTTAGAAGATTCACCTAGAGCGTTGAGCGGCGGAGCAGCGCTCTGTTTGCATAGCTGCTCTCTTTTTATGCGTCTGTGTGTGTGTGTGTTTGTGTGTGTATGGATGTCTTGGGCATTAAAATGAGTAGTTTGTGAAGGCCTGGCCTGGTTAATTGGCACCGTGTGTTGGATGAAGGTCGTATGAAGACTGCATCAGAATCCTAAGTAGGGATGGGAATCATATGAAAAAGAATGATTATGTCTCTGGGTTTGTTCTTGATTGCATTTAACTTGTAGATTCAGTAGTGCTGCAGCTCAAAGGAGTACAGTATGACACCACAATCCACAGAAACATGTGTGGGAGTGTATCGTTTTCTTTCATCAACATTGTAATTTAAAATTTACATTTACGCGTCGCCGATACAAACATTCTAAAATCTACCAACAGCATATTTATTTTATTTTTCAATCTTTTTTCTATTATTATATTAATTTTAAATTTATATTATATAACATTTATATATATTATATATATATATATATATATATATATATATATATATATATATATATAAAATTTATGTTTAAAAATTAAAAAAACCTACTGACAGCATAGTCATTTTATTTTATTTTATTTTATTTTTTATTTTTTTCAATCTCTTTCATCAACATTGTAATTTAAAATTTGCATATATGATGATACAAAAATTAAAAAAATCTACCAACAGCGTAGTTATTATTTTTTTTATTTTTTTTTTATTTTATTGGGGTTTTTTTTCAATCTTTTTAGTCAATATTTTAATTTAAAATTTACTATATAAGCCGATTTAAAAATTAAAAAATCTACCAACAGCATAGTTATTTTATTATTTTATTTTATTTTATTTTTCAATCTTTTTCTTTCATCAACATTGTAATGTAAAATTTAAAAATACGGCGAATCAAAAATTCATAAATCTACCGACAGCATTGTCATTTTATTTTATTTATTTATTTATTTATTTTCCAATCTTTTTCTTTCTTCAACATTGTAATTTAAAATTTAAATATACGCTAATCCAAAAACTCAGAAATCTACTGACAGCGTAGTTATTTTATTTTAATTTATTTTATTTTATATTTATTTTATTTTTTATTTTATTTTTCAATCTTTTTCTTTCATCAACATTGTAATTTAAAATTTAAATATACGCTAATTCAAAAATTCTGAAATCTACTGACAGCGTAGTTATTTTATTTTAATTTATTTTATTTTATTTTATTTTATATTTATTTTATTTTTTATTTTATTTTTCAATCTTTTTCTTTCATCAACATTGTAAATTAAAATTTAATTACGGCGATTAAAAAAATCAGAAATCTACCGACAGCATAGTCATTTTATTTTATTTTATTTTTATTTTATTTATTTATTTTTCAATCTTTTTCTTTCATCAACATTGTAAATTAAAATTTAAATATATGCCGATTCAAAAATTCAGAAATCTACTGACAGCATAGTCATTTTATTTTATTTTATTGTATTTTACTTTACTTTAATTTTATTTAATTTTATTTTCAGTGTTTTTCTTTCATCAACATTTTAGTCAACATTTTAATTCAAACTTTACATATACGCCAATTCAAAAGTTAAAAAATCTACCAACAGTGTAGTCAATTAGTATTTTATTTTTTTTATTTTTAGTGTTTAAATTGAGTACATTTGGTTAAATGTGTATTTGTTTTCAGAAATGTTTAGACATCACATTAAATTGTATTATATTACTATTTGCCATTATATCAGTAATCAGTCAGCCTGCTTTCTAGATATAGTATCGTATCGGCCCATGTCATTTGACCATTTATGTCAGCTTCCCACATTAGTACTGTAGTTTGTAATTGTCCTCATAGAGTAGCATACAGGAGTGGATTAACATGTGATATGGATATATTATAGGATGGATAAAACTAGTTGTCATTTTGGATATAGAATTCAGTTGTCCTTCCTTTTAATAACATGCAACCGTATTTAGCCCTCTAAACCGGACTGACAGCCATACTCTGCTGCCGTGTGAATGTGACACACTTAGAAACACACTAGGCCGCTCAACCTCCCCCCGTCACAAACAGCCTCATTCAGAATTAATGGCACGTTCCTAATCAGCGGAGTCTACGAGGGCCACTGAGCTGTTCCACATGTGCGAGGAGGAGCGTCAGATCAAATTAGAGGCGGACAAAGCCTCTTTCTGCACACAGGTGTATGGAGAGTGAAGTGTTGAACAGATCTCCCCCTCTCTGAGCGGGACGCTTGAGTGAGACTCTTTGTGCTGATGTAGCGTTTGCCACGTCTGGCACTTGTTCTGTTTGTTTACGTCTGGATCGTTATTGAAAAGGCCGGTTAATCGTTTTGCACACTGAATGCGCCGCAATGTTTGTGCTTTGAACATTTGTCATAAATATGGATTTCCAATGGGAAAGAAAGAACACACAACCTGATAGTGTATGTTAATTATACTCAATTATATATATTTAACTTTATTCTTAAATCATTTGGCAGTCATAGGATCATGTGTATGTGATTTCTGCTTAAAAAAATCAGGGAAATAAACTCTATTACCTTAATTTATTCATTTACTTAATCATTTAAAATAGTAAATTCATTTTCTGAAGACGTGTAATTGGTGCTTGCTTGTTCATAAATGTTGGTTTTAGGGTGTTTTTGGGTGGTATTAGGACATTTCTAGATGGTTAATGGTTTTGTGGGTGGTTTTAGGGTGTTTGGGGTGGTATTAGGACATTGCTAGATGGTTGTTAGGGTGTTTTAGGTCATTGCTAGATGGTTAATGGTTTTTTGGTTGGTTTTAGGGTGTTTCTGGGTTGTATTAGGACATTTCTAGATGGTTAATGGTTTTGTGGGTGGTTTTAGGGGGTTTTGGGTGGTTTTAGGTCATTGCTAGATGGTTAATGGTTTTTTGGTTGGTTTTAGGGTGTTTCTGGGTTGTATTAGGACATTTCTAGATGGTTGTTAGGGTGTTTTGGGTGGTTTTAGGTCATTGCTAGATGGTTGTTAGGGTGTTTTGGTTGGTTTTAGGTCATTGCTAGATGGTTAATGATTTTTTGGTTGGTTTTAGGGTGTTTTTGGGTGGTATTAGGACATTTCTAGATGGTTAATGGTTTTGTGGGTGGTTTTAGGGTGTTTTGGGTGGTATTAGGACATTGCTAGATGTTTATTAGGGTGTTTTGGGTGGTTTTAGGTCATTGCTAGATGGTTAATGATTTTTTGGTTGGTTTTAGGGTGTTTTTGGGTGGTATTAGGACATTTCTAGATGGTTAATGGTTTTGTGGGTGGTTTTAGGGTGTTTTGGGTGGTTTTAGGTCATTGCTAGATGGTTAATGGTTTTGTTTGTGGTTTTAAGGTGTTTTTTTAGGTGGTATTAGGACATTTCTAGATGGTTAATTTTTTTGTGGGTAGTTTTAGGGTGTTTTGGGTGGTATTAGGACATTGCTAGATGGTTGTTAGGGTGTTTTAGGTCATTGCTAGATGGTTAATGGTTTTTTGGTTGGTTTTAGGGTGTTTTTGGGTGGTATTAGGACATTTCTAGATGGTTAATGGTTTTGTGGGTGGTTTTAGGGTGTTTTGGGTGGTATTAGGACATTGCTAGATGGTTGTTAGGGTGTTTTAGGTCATTGCTAGATGGTTAATGGTTTTTTGGTTGGTTTTAGGGTGTTTCTGGGTTGTATTAGGACATTTCTAGATGGTTAATGGTTTTGTGGGTGGTTTTAGGGGGTTTTGGGTGGTTTTAGGTCATTGCTAGATGGTTAATGGTTTTTTGGTTGGTTTTAGGGTGTTTCTGGGTTGTATTAGGACATTTCTAGATGGTTGTTAGGGTGTTTTGGGTGGTTTTAGGTCATTGCTAGATGGTTGTTAGGGTGTTTTGGTTGGTTTTAGGTCATTGCTAGATGGTTAATGAGTTTTTGTTTGGTTTTAGGGTGTTTTTGGGTGGTATTAGGACATTTCTAGATGGTTAATGGTTTTGTGGGTGGTTTTAGGGTGTTTTGGGTGGTATTAGGACATTGCTAGATGTTTATTAGGGTGTTTTGGGTGGTTTTAGGTCATTGCTAGATGGTTAATGATTTTTTGGTTGGTTTTAGGGTGTTTTTGGGTGGTATTAGGACATTTCTAGATGGTTAATGGTTTTGTGGGTGGTTTTAGGGTGTTTTGGGTGGTTTTAGGTCATTGCTAGATGGTTAATGGTTTTGTTTGTGGTTTTAAGGTGTTTTTTAGGTGGTATTAGGACATTTCTAGATGGTTAATTTTTTTGTGGGTAGTTTTAGGGTGTTTTGGGTGGTATTAGGACATTGCTAGATGGTTGTTAGGGTGTTTTAGGTCATTGCTAGATGGTTAATGGTTTTTTGGTTGGTTTTAGGGTGTTTTTGGGTGGTATTAGGACATTTCTAGATGGTTAATGGTTTTGTGGGTGGTTTTAGGGTGTTTTGGGTGGTATTAGGACATTGCTAGATGGTTGTTAGGGTGTTTTAGGTCATTGCTAGATGGTTAATGGTTTTTTGGTTGGTTTTAGGGTGTTTCTGGGTTGTATTAGGACATTTCTAGATGGTTAATGGTTTTGTGGGTGGTTTTAGGGGGTTTTGGGTGGTTTTAGGTCATTGCTAGATGGTTAATGTTTTTTTGGTTGGTTTTAGGGTGTTTCTGGGTTGTATTAGGACATTTCTAGATGGTTGTTAGGGTGTTTTGGGTGGTTTTAGGTCATTGCTAGATGGTTGTTAGGGTGTTTTGGTTGGTTTTAGGTCATTGCTAGATGGTTAATGATTTTTTGGTTGGTTTTAGGGTGTTTTTGGGTGGTATTAGGACATTTCTAGATGGTTAATGGTTTTGTGGGTGGTTTTAGGGTGTTTTGGGTGTTTTAGGTGGTATTAGGGCATTGCTAGATAGTTGAGGGTGTTATGGATGGTTTCATGACATTGTTAGATGTTTGAGGGTGTTGTGGGTGGTTTTAGGTCATTGCTAGATGGCTGCTAGGGTGTTTTTGGGTGGTTTTAGGTCATTGCTAGATGGTTAATGGTTTTGTGGGTGGTTTTAGAGTGTTTCAGGGTGTTTTTGGGTGGTATTAGGACATTTCTAGATGGTTAAATGTTTTGTGGGTGGTTTTAGGGTGTTTTGGGTGGTATTAGGGCATTGCTACATGGTTGAGGGTGTTATGGATGGTTTTATGACATTGTTAGATGTTTGAGGGTGTTGTAGGTGTTTTTAGAACATCTTTAGATGGTTTTTAGAGTGTTGTGGGTGGTTTTAGGTCATTGCTAGATTGCTGCTAGGGTGTTCTTGGTGCTTTCTAGCTGGTGTCTTACTATCTAGTGTACTATCTAGCTCCTAATTGTTGCTGTGATCTTCTGGTCTGGTCTCTTCAGGTCTCTCCTTCAGTGTGCGTCTGTGTGATTGTCTGGTCCAGCAGGTGAAATTAGTGCCTCTGATGACTTATTAAAGTATCAGCACACATCTTCTCAAAAACACAAGCATTTGAGGAATAATTCAATTCTAAAAACAGTTTGGAATTAGTTATGTGCTAAAGTGACTTAAATCCCAATCCCTGAGTTACAGAACTAGTAATACTAATGTACTAGTAACTAGTACTAGTAATAGTGATGTTGTAGCAAGCACCAGTAACCCCCACCTCCATCCCCTGGCTGCTTAGCAACCCCGATTTGGCCGTGGTGGGGGCTCTAATTGTTTGGTTTCACAGTCTTTAGTCTGTGTGGAACTAATTCTGTCTGGGCATGCAGCTTAATTCTCCACACTGGCCTTAAGCTGCTTCTCAAAGCCCCCCATCCAACACCAACACCCCGTCCCCCTAAACCACATTACATTCTTATCCTCCTTCACTTAGTGTCTCCAACACTGAGGGGTTTGTGCAGAGAGTAATTCCTCCAAAATCCATACACCATTCTTGTGAGGTTTAGCCATTCTGGCGTTGAAACCAGCGCTGGCGATCGAGCCACGTGTCAGCAAATCAGCAGAAATCAGCTTACCATGTCATGAAATGACCTAAATGTTGATGCGTTAGACAGGTGACCCTCACAAAAAAACTCTAGGGCGCTATACTGTATAAATATACTATATTGTGTTTTTGTGCATTATGGAGTTAACAGTGTTACTAAATAGTCACGCTTGTATTGTTCGCGGTCAAAAATGGCTGCATCAGAAACGAATGGGAAGCGAAATTAATTTAGTGGAAGTGTTTGGTACTGCACCCAAACAAAATCTTACTGAAAGCTAATTTTTTGAGATTTCAACCTCAAATTTGGACTTGTTTAGATTTATTATATTGTTTTCCTCACAGTTTCAGAGTAAAACATGTTTTGGAAAATATGTATTTCATATAAAAAATGTTCATAATAATAAACTTTTTTTAGTTTCACTTTAGCAAAAAAAAAAAAAAAAGTGGTTAACAGGTAATAAATGCATCATAACTATTCCATAAATGTAATTTAGTACCACAAAATCCCCTAACAATACAAAATATTAAATGTTATCGAACTAAAATATAGTACATTTATTTCATTGAAATAAAAATAGGTCATGTTTATATTTTCAGTTTTCAATTAAATTTAAGTTTTAGTAATTTTGTCATGTGCTTTCAACATTTTTATTTTAATTCAGTTTTAGGAATTTTAATACTTCAATTTTTACTAAATAAAGTACTATATTTTATGGAGGAGGATTAGGGCCAAGCAATAATAAAAAAAATAAAACCATCTCAAGATTAAAGTCGTTAAATTTCGAGAAAAAAAACGTTAAATTTTTGAGAAAAAAGTCGAGATAAAATGTTGAGAATAAACTCGTTAAATTACGAGAAAAAAATTTGTTAAATTACGAGAACAAATTTGTTAAATTATGAGAAAAATGACGTTAAATTTCGAGAAAAAAGTCGAGATAAAATGTTGAGAATAAAGTCATTAAATTACGAGAAAAAAACTTGTTAAATTACTAGAACAAATTCGTTAAATTATGAGAAAAATGTCGTTAAATTTCGAGAAAAAAGTCAAGACGAAATATTGAGAATAAATTCATTAAATTACGAGAAAAAAACTTGTTAAATTACGAGAACAAATTCGTTAAATTATGAGAAAAATGTCGTTAAATTTCGAGAAAAAAGTCGCGATAAAATGTTGAGAATAAACTCATTAAATTATGAGAACAAATTCGTAATTTGACTTTTTTCTCATAATTTAATGACTTTATTCTCAACATTTTATCTCAACTTTTTTCTCGAAATTTAACAACTTTAATCTCGAGATGGTTTTATTTTTTTATTATTGCTTGGCCCTAATCCTCTTCCGTAATATTTAATTTAGTTGCCAATGCAAATAAATTTTTCATTGAATATTTTTATATTTTATTTCCTTTTAACTTTATTTCAATTAAATGGTTTTTACTAATTTTGTTTTTGGTTAACAATAACTATGGCTGGTAATTCCATGTTATTCTTTTAAAGATATACTGGATATGCTAGTTATAATCATTCAGTACCTTAATTTCTATCGTATTATCATGGTAATACCATACTTTTTTTGTGAGGGGAAAATGAGAGTTTGATTATGACAGTGTTGTGAAGGTTAACGCTGGCTGCTCATGGTGAAATCTGTTATCAATTTTGTTTGAAAAACACGATAGAGTTTCTCCTGCGCTCGCAGCGCCTGTGCGTGTTTTCCGGCTTGTCTTGATTAGCATAGTGGAAAAACACCTGTGTCGTCATATAGCGTGCGGTCGCTCTGATAGCCGTGATTCAATCATACTACGCCACTCTGTAGCAGTTGAGCTGATGTTTACGGAGCGTTTCTGAAATGAGTTTACCTCAGATTCACAGGAGCATGGTGTTGATGTCATGTGACTCTGACGCTGAGCATCCATTCGTCCTTCCTACATTATGTTTTTGTCTACTCTGAGGTGTTTATAATGAACTATTAGCATGAAGTCACATTTAAGGTGTTCAGTTTTACACTGATGTTATAAATACCAGCATGAAACCAGGGTTCAGAGGTCAAGGACGAACACAAAGCGTCCACTGAAGACGCAGATGACTGCAGCGCGTGTGTCTGTTTTTAGCTCGACTCAGAGGGGGTCTGGACTTCCTTATTTGCGTCTTTTTAGAGGTTTTTAAAGCACGACTGACACCATTTTTCCATCTCTGCGGTCAGATGTGTTAACCAGACACTTATTTAACTGGGTTAAGTCTGGAGAAACTTAACAGGCAGTATTTGTAGCTTCACATGCAAACTTTACACGCACGCACGCTTTTAAGTGCATGAACTGAGCAATCTTAGCCATGTGCATCAAGGGTTAAAGTTTGTTTAGCAATCACGTTTCATGTAGTAAAATCACGATGTGTCACTTTTGCGTGTCGAAACTCTGAAGCTGGTACCAGTTCATGTCACGAGTGGCTTCTCATAGCGATTTTTAGAAAAAAGGATGTTTCCTCGACTATTGTTTGGGGAAGTGTGTGTGTGTGTGTGTGGTGCTGTACCGTAACCTAGATATTATTTTTAGCTTGCATGAGGCAGAAATGAAGCGTGCGTGTTCTCACACAGGAACGAGTGTGATGTCCGTGCAGCATCAGAGCAATAAACCCCCTCGAGTTCTCACACGCACGACTCACAAAACATCTGTCTGTTCTGCTTTTCATTCTCTGTCCCGCTTTCTTCATTACACTCACTCTTTCAACTTTAAGGCCTACAGTTCAGCAGTCAGATAAGAGGCAAAGTCCAAGTTATTTTTATCATTTATTTTAGGTTACATATTATTTTAGTAGTATTCATTTTTTTTTAGATTTAATCAGATTTGTGGCATAAATGGCAATCAGATAAGTGGCAAAGGCCAAGTATGTAATTTTCTTTTATTTTCTTTTAATTTTTTTTTTATTATTTATTTTTTTATTATTAGATTAAATCAGATTTATGGCATAAGTGGCAATTAGATAAGTGGCAAAGGTGGCAAAGTGGCAATTAGATAATTTAATTTAATTTATTTTAATTAAATTTAATTGTATTTAATTGTATTGTATTTTTTATTTTATTTTATTTTATTTATGGCATAAGTGGCAATTAGATAAGTGGCAAAGGCCAAGTATTTTATTTTATTTTATTTTATTTTATTTTATTTTATTTTATTTATTTTATTTTATCAGATTTATGGCATGAGTGGCAATTAGATAAATGGCAAAGACCAAGTATTTTATTTTATTTTATTTTATTTTATTTTATTTTATTTTATTTTATTTTATTTTATTTTATTTTATTTTATTTTATTTTATTTTATTTTATTTTATTTTATTTTATTTTATTTTATTTTATTTTATTATTTTATTTATTTTATTTTATTTTATTATTTTTTCAGATTTATGGCATAAGTGGCAATTAGATAAATGGCAAAGACCAAGTATATAATTTAATTTAATTTAATTTAACTTAATTTAATTTAGATTTGTGGCATAAGTGACATTTTATTTTATTTTATTTTAGATATTTTTTGTCTTATATATTGTTTTAAATAGACATGATTTTTTTTTTTTTTTTTTTTTACTTAATAGGTGTTCTTGTCTTGTGTTGTTCTTTGTAATCTTTTATCAAAATATAATTTTTAATCTCTGGAACCACTGTTCTTTACAGATGATGTCAGATAAGTTTTAACCAATGGGTGCCGGTGTGTTTTCTAACAGAAACTCTGAAGAATGTCACATTACAGAAGCAAAGTTATTTTTGGTCTTTGTCTGTGTGTCCACTAGAGTTCGACCCGGGTCAGTGGGGTCAGAGCGGGGCGTTCAGCTCCTCACAGGTCACAGCTGGAGTCAGTCGGGCAGAAAAGACTCGCTGCATGTCCTGCAGCATTTCCACCTGATGTTCACACACACACACACACACACTCAGACTTCAATCCGTTTTTGATGAGGTGATGAGGTTTGATCTGTGTTTGCTGACAGCACAAGTTCAAGTGTTTGAAGTTTCCCGCTCTCTCCTAACAGATCCACAAACACACTAAACCTCTATGGGATCTTTAATCCCACTCTTCAGGAATACGGTAAATCTCACAAAAATGACCAAAGTCACAATCCTCCACAAAACAAAAGCATAAAAGCTTTAATTTGTTATTTTCAAGTAAATGAAGACTGAATCCAGTATGTTTTGACATTACTTTCATGATAAGCACATTTTCACCTCAAAATCACCTTAAATGATTATTTTTTTCTTTTAAATTCTCAATGTTGATTTTCATTACTGTAATAAAGTCATTTTTATTTAAATGAAATATTTAAATATATTATATATTAATATATGTAATACTACAATGATGTAGTATAAATATTTTACAATTTAAATTAAATAAAATTCCACAATAACCTAAAGTAAATGAGATTATTATAGTGGCAATGAACATGGCAAAGGCCAAAAATAATTTTATTTTATTTTATTTTATTTTATTTTATTTTATTTTATTTTATTTTATTTTATTTTATTTTATTTTATTTTATTTTATTTTATTTTATTTTATTTTATTTATTTATCATTATGGCAGTGAACATGGCAAAGGTCGAATATGAAATTTATTTTATTTTATTATTTTTATTTTATTTTATTTTAATGTATTTATTTATATATTTATTTTTATTATTATTTTTAGATTAAATCAGATTCATGGCATAAGTGGCAATGAAATGAAATGAAATGAAGTGAAATGAAATATTATTTTATTAAACATTATTAATATCAATGATAATTTTCATTACTGTAATAAAGTCATTTTTATTTAAATGAAATATTTAATAATAATATTTGATACTTAATATTTCATAATTACGATTTATTATATATTAATGTAAATGAAATACTACTATGCTATTGTATAAATATTTTAACTTTTTTTCAAGTAAATGAAATTATTATTGTGGCAATGAACATGGCAAAGGCCAAATATTAAAAAAAATATTTATTTTATTTTATTTTTGTTATTGTTTTTGTTATATTATATTATTTTATTATATAATAATAATAATGATTCATATTAAATTAAAATGATTTATTATATATAAAAATGTATATGAAATTATATATATATATATATATATATATATATATATATATATATATATATATATATATATATATATATATATATATATATATATATATTACAATTTAAATAACATTGTTTTTCCACATGAATTAGATTATTATTGCAGAAATGGAAAATGAGGATTTCATTGCAATGAAAATGATCTTGATGGGCCTAAAAAAATAAAATACATTATTATTTTTTATTTTTGGGGTGAATATGAATATGCCCAGGGCATATTTCCGTGACATTCACCTATAAAAGCTCAAATCAGACACGCCCGTGTCCGACAAACCCTCTCTGTTCATGTCGAATCATTATCTTTCATCTCCAGCGCTTTAATTGAGGGCCTCGTTACTGTTATTTTAGCTGCGACTCGTTTAATGTGAAATATTAATCAGGCTTTCCATTCATGAAATCTCAGCAGCTCCACGCTCCGCTTTCAAGAGCTTCATTCGGCTTGGAAAAATATGCGTTGTGAGCGTGCGGAATAAAATATCTGCGTTAAGTGCTGCAAAACTTTCCTAATCAAACAAAGCTGCATTAAATAGCTCTGGCCTGCAGCAGCGCCGCTCTGAGAAATATTAACTTTGGCCGGAGTCCAGATTCCTCCGGCGCTCCTGCCAAATGAAGACTCTTTCAGGCCTGGAGATTCTCAGGAGGGTTCGGGGGCCGTTCTGGAAAAGCGCACACGGGCGGAAATGTGTGTGGAGTCTGTAATATATTCAGATTCAGATGTGAATTGGCTGCAGTTGACGCAGGTGCTGGGCGAGATGTTCTCCACGTTCATGGCTGTGATTTAGACGTGTTGGCAGACGCCTGTCTTTCGCTGGCCCGAGTCCAGATCTACCTTGCTCTTTCCCCACTGTAGGTGGGAATGTGTTGAATCTCGTACGTATGGACAACATCCAGCTGTTTTTGAGCTGAAACATGGAGTCCAGCCGTCAGTGAAGTGTTTCCTCAGGCCTGACTCTCTTATTTACAGCTCTATCCCTCTCTTAATGTGTTTTTGTGTGGCTGGTGAAGTCTCGCTCACGCTCCGTATGTCACGCTGGTTCGCTGAAGCTGAAGCTCATTAAAGGAAGAGGGCTTGTGGATCAGTCCTTTTGAACTGCCAGCTTTATTGATTTGATGATTCGTTTGCATTATTTGTATGTTTACGTTTTACATCATTTAAAAATTATGTAAAAATTATGTAAAAAAAAGAAGAAAAAAAAATACTGTATACTTGTGTGTGTATATATATATATATATATATATATATATATATATATATATATATATATATATATATATATATATATATATATAAAACTTCCTTGTTCATTTACAATAGTGTGGAAAAATTATTATTATTTTGATATTTTATCATTATAATAAAATATCAAAATAATAATAATTTTTATATTTTAATTTTAAATAATATTTTTTTTATATTTATATATATATATATATATATATATATATATATATATATATATATATATATATATATATATATATATATATATAAACTTCCTTGTTTATTTAAAATAATGTTGAAACAAATATTATGTGATATTATTTTTATATGATATTTTATAATATATTATAATTATAAGAAATATGAAATACATAAGAAATACCATCCCATACCTATATTATTAATAATAATATAATACAAATAATAATAATAATAATTATTATAAGAATAATAATAATAACTTAATTCATACATTCATTCATTCATTCATTCATTTGTTATTATTATTTTGGAATTTTATTATAATATTTTATATTATAATCATAAGTAAGAAATACCTTCCTTTACCTATAGTAATAACAATAATAATAATAATAATTAATAATATATAAATGTAGTTATTATTATTATTATGATAAAAATTGTATATAAATGTAAAAAATATAATATAAAAATAACTTCCTTGTTCATTTAGAATAGTGTGGAAAAATTATTATAATTTTGGTATTGTATTATAATATATTATAATTATAAGAAATATAATATAAATAAGAAACACATATACCTATAATTCTAAATGCAGTTAATAATAATAATAATTACTACATTTATTAGTAGTAGTAGTAGTTTGGGTAAAGGGAGGTATTTCTTGATTATAATTATAATATAAAATATAATAAAATTCCAAAATAATAATAAGAAATAAATAAAAACATGAATGAATGAATGTAGTTATTATTATTATTATTATTATTATTGTCATTTTTAATATTATTATTATTTTTAACTGCATTTATTATTATTATTATTATTATAGTTATAGGAAGGTATTTCTTATTTATTTTATATTTCTTATGATTATAATATATTATAATAAAATATCAAAATAATAATATTTTTTCTACACTATTCTAAATGAGCAAGGAAGTTATTTTTATATTATATTTTTTACAATTATATGTATGTAGTTATTAGTGATAATAACAAACAACTACATTTATTATTATTATTTTAGTTTTTTAGTATTTTATTAATTAAAATTATAAGTAATTAAAAATAAAGTAATAAAGAAATACCTTTCTATACCTATAATAATATAATATAATATAATATAATATAATATAATATAATATAATATAATATTAAAATAATTTTCACAATTGTCAATAAACAACATTTATTTATTTATTTATTTTTTTGGTATTTCCTTTGCTTTTTTAAAGACTGACATAATTACAACAAATACTCATGCACATAAACATCTTGATTATTTTAACTACATTTTCACAAAAAAAAAAAACACAATTTCACAAAATTCAGAGTAAATACATAAATCATAAAAAATACACAAAAAGGTTGTAATATATTGAAATATCCCCCAGCCTAATAAGAAACTATTTTGGTTCGCACAGTCAAACACTTCTCAGATTTGATGTCCTGTAAGGTGTGTGTGTGTGTTAGTGGTGTTTCTCACACACTGGCGGTGATGTTTCTGACCTGCTCTTGTGTGTCTCAGTGTGATTTGAATATGAATGGCTGGAGGCGGCGAAGTGCTGCTTATACAAATCACCATCACTGATGTAAAGTAGGATGTTACCCGCTGAAGCCGGAGTCACTGCCCTGGTTATGTGCGCATTGTTTCACACAATGGCTAATTTTCGCTCGGGAGATGCCGTGCTCTGATTGGACGAGAACTGCATAATTTGTTTACGCTCAGATTGATGAATGGCCTCGTCCACCTAGTGGGATTTAAAATAATAATTCTCAGGCTCCATCTGTTGTGAGTTCAATCAAATTACTTCCCTTTCAGACGGTTATTTTCAGTAATTCCCACTGCCGATCTTCCCACGGGCCGCGAGCGTCCGTCGCCGGCGTATCCGAGCGTCCCGGCCGAGCGACGCTGGCCAAACTGAGGCCCCGCTCGCCGTGTTTAACGCTCTCTATTTGTCAAAGTCCTGAGAGCTGAATGGCTGGAGTTAAACAAACGGAGAGACTCCTCACCTCTTCTGTGTGTCTGAGCAAACAGCACCGGATCGGGCCGGACCAGTGCAAACAGCTCCCGCACAAAAGAGGCCGGAGCCCGGCGGGGCTGTCAGCTGACCTTATTTATGAGCCGCGGGGCGTTTGGGTTCTGAGGTCAGCTGTTTATCTGGTAAAATGTTAACATGCATAAAATTAATGTTTTTCACACCACGAGTTTGTCACTTTTTAAAATTATATTATATTATGTTTTGAGATTTATATATATATCTTGTTTTTAACTCAAACGGTTCATAATAATAAATAAAAATGAATAAGAATAAGAATTTAATGTTGCATATAATAATGTAATTATATTATTATATTGTATACTTTCTATTATACTAATACTATTATACTTTCTTTTTTTAACTCATGTTTTATGAAAAAAATGTTGACAGGTTTTTTATATAATATAATTATATTATTTAAATATTTATATTTCTTAAATATTTATTATAAGCTTATTTATATTGTAATTTATTATATTATTTACTGTTTTAATTCCTATTTTTAACTCGTGTTTCACAATCTGTAGATGTTTAGAGAAATTTAAAATAAAAATAAAGAATAAGGATTTAATATTACATATAGTAATGTTATTATATTATTAAAATATTTATTTTCTTATATTTATATTATAAACTTATTTATTATATTACTTACTGTTTTAAAACTTATTTTTAACTCATGTTTCATGATGTGAAGATGATTTTTGAAGAAATTTTGACAGGTTTTTTTATAATAACAATATAATTATATTATTTAAATATTTATATTTGTTAAATATTTGTTAGAAACTTATTTATATTATAATTTTTAATTAAATTGTTTACTCATGTTTCATAATGTGACTGCAATGCAATTATATTATTATATTATTCAAATATGTATATTTGTTAAATAATAAACCAATAAATAAACTTATTTATAATATTGTATTATTATTCATTATATTATTTTTTCAGATGTTTATATATATATATATATATATATATATATATATATATATATATATATATAATTACAAATAAATAAATACATTTTTAATAATAATATTTTAATAGTACATCATAATGTTTCATAATGTGAAGATGTTTAGAGAATAAGGATTTAATATTACATATAGTAATGTTATTACATTATTTAAATATTTATTTTCTTATATTTGTATTATAAACTTATTTATAGTGTTATTATTCATTATATTATTTACTGTTTTAAATATTTTATTCTTAACTCATGTTTCATAATGTGAAGAAGTTTTTTGAAGAAATTTTGACAAGTTTTTTTCTAATAATATAGTTATAGTAATTAAATATTTATAATTGTTAAATATCTTTTATTAAGTTATTTAATAATAATGCAATTATATTATTCAAATATGTATATTTGTTAAATAATAAACTAATAAATAAACTTATTGTATTATTCATTATATTATTTTATATTTTATATATATATATAAATTACAAATAAATTAATTTATTTTTAATAATAATAATTTAATAGTACATATAATAATGTAAAAATATTATTATATTATGAACATCTTTATATTTGTTAAATATGTATATTAAACTTATTTTTAATATTGTGTTGTTTTTATATTATTTTACTTTTATAAGTCTTGTTTTTAACTCTTGTTTCATAATGTAAAGATATTTTTTAGAATAATTTTTTTCAGATTTTTTCTAATGCAGTTAGCTGCAATATGTACATATATATATATATATATATATATATATATATATATATATATATATATATATATATATATATATATATATTTTTTTTTTTTTTTTTTTTTTTTTTTTACCTATTTTGTCAGATTTGTCCCAATGCAGTGACAGCAGCTGCATCATTCAGTCCTCACAGGCTCAGGTTTGACGAGTTCATCAGATATACGTACAGACAGGTGCATCTGCACACCCGTCACCTTCATTCTTCATGCCGCGTTGATGTCGGGCCCAAAAACGCCGTCGACGCGTTGACCGGCCACCATTTACGCTCTCCGCCATCTGGTTAGCAGGATCCCGACCCATTCATTCCCAGTAAGGGTTAAACCGCTTCCCGAACACGTCTGCATCCCAGACTCCAGGCGGCTCGGCTCCTCTGTCCTCAGCAGAGGCCCCATTGTGTGCTCGCAGGGAACGAGAGGTTAACTCTTGGTGATAAAGGGCCTGCCCCCCCGCCATGAATGAATGAGAGAGTGAATGAATGAATAGAGAAGGAGGGATGTAACACTAGCTCTCACCCTGCCGTGTATGTATATTAGCTGGGCCTGAAGGACCCATAGACAGACAGCGTCAATTGGCACATCCAGTCCTGGTCACCATATGGCCGGTGGCCTATAGAAAGAGCTCTGTCACATGTGCGGAGGAGCCATTATACATGCGGGCCGTGGCCTGACACTGAGAGGTGCAGAGCTGCACTTTACAGAGGGGCTTTATTTCAGCGGCAGGATTGAGTTGCTCGAGAGAGCGAGAGCGAGAGAGAGAGAGAGAGAGAGAGAGAGAGAGAGAGTCCGGTCCTAAACAAAAAAAAAGCGGCTCTTAGTTTTCCAGAGAATTAAGTCTGCGGGATAGTAAAGGAATTTTTTTAGTAATAAATCTTATTTAATATTGACAACAGCAATAATAATATTTAACATTTATTTTTTTATTTATATTTAATCATTTTTTATAAGATTTTACATTTATATTTAAATCTGCTAAGTTTTTGTTTGGGATTAAATGAATATTTGTTTTATTTAAATTGTTATATTTATTAGTTAATAATATATTTACTGTATGAAGCTTAATATTATATTTATTATTTAAAATCATCTGTTTTTGTGTTTCGGATCGCTGATGAATATTGTTATTTAAAGTTATTTTCAGTCTGCTGGATTTTTTTTTTTTTCAGGATGGTAAAGGATTTTTTTAAAGTAATAAATATTATTTACTATTATATTTAATATTCAACAAGAACAATAATAATAACAATAATATATTTAACATTTAATTTTTGCTTAGGATGGAAAAAGAAAAGTATTTCAAATAATTTTTAAAATTATATTTAATAATTTAACATTAATATTTAATTTTTGTACTGAAGTCTGCTGTTTGTTTTATTTAAATAGTATTTATTTGTTATATTTATTATTTAATAATAATATATTTACTATTATTTGTTATAGTTATAGTTCATTAATATTGTTATTTAAATAACTTTAAATAAATATTTATTTACAGTTGCTGGATTTTTGGTAGTAAAGGATTACTATAATTACTGTTATATTTAATATACAACAACAACAATAGCAATGATAATAATTAATTTAAAAATAAAATATTTAATATTTAATGTTTAATATTATATTTAAGACTTAATTTGCATTAAAATCAGCTGGATTTTTGCTCAGGATAGTAAAGGAATTGTTTAATAAATAATATTTACTATTATACTTAATGTTCAATCATAATAATAATAATAATAATAAATGTATAAAGACTTATAATTATATTTAACTATATTTAAATTGTTCTGGATAGTAAAGGAATGTTTCTTTATTGAAATTATATTTATTATGATATATTTAATAATAATATTATATTTAATATTTTATTTGAACTTAAGTTGGCTGGATTTTTTTTTCAGGATAATTAATAATAAAAAATATTTTTTATTCAAATAACTTATATAACATTTGAGATTATATGTGATATTTATTATCATATTTAATATCTAATTTGCACTAAAGTCTACTGGATTAAAGGCTTATTAAATGAGGGTGGTTAAATAAGTGGTTTTAATTTATTTACTATTATAGTTAATAATTATATGCAATAAATATTTAATAAATAAATTAATATTTAATTTGCATTAAAGTGGATTTTCAGCGTAGTAAAGGAATATTTATTATTTAATTAATTAATAATATTTAATAATACAAATAATATTTAATAATATATTTAATGTTTGATCTAGTTTTTTTCAGTATAGTAAAGAAATATTTTTAATTTAAATAATAAATATTTATTATTAGTTTTTAATAATAATACTAATAGTATTGTTGCCATTTATTTACCTTTGCATCATTCTGTACCTATTTTTATTTAATTTTTTTATTTATTTTTATATGTACTTATTTCCATGAAATGTGAGTTTGATGAGCAAACAAGAAACCATTCATGCAAAACACAGAATGAAGATGTTTTTGAGTAATGAAGCTCATGAATCTTTTAACAGCGTTGAACGATGGGTTTCTTGCCTCCTTGTCAAATTCACACGTGTCGACCGTATCTGCCGGAAGGCCCTCATCCGCAGATGGTTTTCACACATTTAGGGGTATTTCCCAGCACTGACTCAAGCAGAAAACTTCCGTTCACATGCCGTTCAAGCTAAACAAAGGCAGCGGGATTAAACTGCGCTATTTAAACCAGCCGGTGACCCGGACCCTGTTGACTCGGGATGCCACGGCTCTACCAACAAAACCATCGGACTGGACCAGAGCGCCGGCGCTGACGCTCTCAGGCGTCGTGTGGGGCGCTGGTCTGTTTCAGGCCTGAAACACTGGGCAGATGTGATGTTGTTGTGAAATGTGTCAAACTGCAATTCATAACACAACACAAACTCATTCTGAAGATGCATTCAGTTTGATCACCCTCATAATTCATACACACACACACAAACTGTAAAACACAGTCACAATAAAGTCTGTATGTATATAATTTAATTATGTGTGTGTAAAAAATTATTTTCATGATCTATCACAACATTTTTACTTTTGTCAAATTAACTTAATAACATAATATTTTGAGTTTCTGTTGATTAAACCAATCGCCTTCATTGTAATAACTTAAATTTTTAATTTCAATCAACTCAAAATTTTTAATAAAAAATAATAAATAAATAAATAATAGATTTTAAATAATTAAATAAAATTTTAATCTTATGAGCTGTATTACTCAAATCTCTTTATTCTGTGTATTGCACAAATGCTTTCTTTCTTTGTAATCATAAAAATAAAATATTTTGATCCACAGAAAACAAACAAAAACAAAAAAAAATGGTTTGCCATGATGAGAGTGGGGAAATAATGACAACATTATTATTAAATATTAAAAATAATATTATTTAAATGAAAAATACCCCTTTACTATCTTAAACAATAATCTAGCAGACTTTAGTGTAAATGAAATATTAAATTAAATATACAATATTTATTACTTGAAGAAAAACAATTTTACTATTAAATATAAATATGAAAATAAATGAAATATTAAAATAAATATATTTATAAATAATATATATATATATATATATATATATATATATATATATAAACACATTTTAATTGTTATAAATTGTAAAAATTATATAATAAAATAAATTTTAAAAAAATTATATATATATATATATATATATATAAATGACATTATAATTAAGAGTTAGTCTATAATAATAATAAAATATTAATTATATAATAAAATAAACCATATAAAAAAAAATATATATATATATATATATATATATATATGAAACACATTTTATGTATTATAATTTGCAAAAATATTCACATATATATACAAAGACTATAGAATAACACAAGACGCGTCACTCGTATTGTTTTGAATGGGAGAAAGTGTAACGCGCAATATGGCGGAATAAGTCCCGCCTTCTAAATAAGAGCCAATCGCTGAATAGCAAAGTCATCGCGTCACTGCAGCGGCCGTTAGAAGCTCCGGTTCCTATAGAAACAGTCAGACGCACGTCTCCGAAATGAGGCACAACAGATGCGTATTTAGGTCTGCACATGCGCATTAGCTTGAGCCAGCCTTAAAAATACAGTTTTTTGTCATGATTCGAGCGTTTGGAAACAAAATTATGAGACAGTTGTTGTCAGATTTCATTGGTGATTTCAAATATGAAATTTAATTGAAAGCTTGGCAAACAGCTTTGGAGAATTTGATGTTTCCTCGTTCAGAGAGATAGGAGCTGCATGATGCCCAGGATGCCCGAGAGGCGTTTCAAAGATGGCCGCCGAGTGAAATGACTTGTCTTAAAGGGACTTTGATATTATACATTTATTAACAACTCTTAATTATAACGACATTATAATTAAGAATTGGTCTATAATAATAATAAAGTAATATAAATTATATAATAATTATATACTAAAATAAACCATAAAAAAAGTGCTATGTAATGGCTGTGGACTTCTCCATCAGAGCACATCCATAGACTGTCATATGGGAAGGATGTTCCAGCAGGTGTATGTGCTCTTCCCTCTGTGGGTGGTTTTTACGGGACGCTGCTGTGGATTGTTGCTTTAGTCAAATTTCTTATCAAAACAAGCCTACTGGTGTCTGTATCTGTAACACACCAACATATCTGTGTGTGTGTGTGTGTGTGTGTGTGTGTGTGTGTGTGTGTGTGTGTGTGTGTGTGTGTGTGTGTGTGTGTGTGTGTGTGTGTGTGTGTGTGTGTGTGTGTGTGTGTGTGTGTGTGAAGGAAACTTCCCACAGTCAGTGTGCATGTGTGTGTTTAGAGCTGCGATCCGCTCAAAACAAGATAGAAACCAGCATCTGAGGGGGATCAGGATCCCCATATTCCTATATCGAGGGAATTTCGAAAGCATAGAAATCCACGGATTATGTTGCTTCGGAGTGTGTGTGGCTCAGGGACGATAGCGACTTTCTGCCATTGGTAGTTTCAGCAACTTGGTCGGTAGTTTAGAGGCGTGTTTCCAATAATCTGACAATGAATGCATAGCAAATACAGTATGTAATATAGCAGACGTATCTGTTGAGATCGTGAACACAACGGCCAATCACAGACGCGACGTGCGCCCCCTTCTGGATTGGAGTGCGAATCGCTACTGACTGTATGACATCTGTACCGTACAGTAAACTAAAATGAAATTGATATAATAAAATAAACCATATAATTTACTACACAGTTACTGAGTATTCAGTTTAACATGCCGATATATAATATTATACAAGTGAATAGCGCCAAATATTCCAGCCCGTTCCTCGCACAGATGACTTCACAATGTAGTGCACAATTCATAGTGATTTTATAAAGAAGAGCAAGTGAGAAACTGAAGAGGGAAGAGTTTCTCCTCCACGAGACCTCCGGTTGTTGGTTTGGTGTGGCTCAGAGATGTTTTGACAGGCTTTTCGGATTCATGGCTCAATGAATTAGAGCTGAAACATTGCATTGTTATTCTATCAAGCGTTTTAAACTCGGACAGGAAGGTCTCTGGCCGTGGGTCTGTTCGCTGCATATTTTTCTCCATCACCATCAGCGCTCACTAAGGTAATGCAAGTCTGACGGTGGCATAAAGCCAGGAAATGGCGTTTTATCTTTGATTTGGAGACGTTATTCCAGGGCTGTGGATCTTTTTGATCCGGCGAACAGCATGCCGCGTGGTCTTATCGAGCAGCACACATGGCTTACATTTAAACATTAAAGCTGATGATTATGAGATTAAATCTGCGCTCTCGTTGCGTCCAAAGGTCACCGAGATAGACTTAAAAGCTTCTGGAGTGAAGCTCGTCTCTTCTTGTACAGCCTGATTACAGGTTTGAACTGGAATGAACCACCGGTTATTTGCGCAATATCTGCATTGGGTTTACTTAGAAAGCTTCCAGTCGAGTTAAAGACAAACCAAATCCTTTTGTCTGAATATAGAGCAGGTACTACAAATGCTAAAATGTGATGTGTGCTCATAAAGCATGCGGTGCGTTATGGGTTATGAGGCCCTGGTGATAAACATAGGCTGTTAAAATCTTTTATGGTGTGCTGAATATTGCAATACTCACAATAAAATGGAAAACGAGGTAACTGGGAAAGGAAAGCAGACCTGTTGCATGCCAGCGACGTGCCGACACATGTGTTGGTTTAGTTAATGATATTTGCATTGAATATTTACACTACTAATGTTTCGGTACGATTTTGAATGTTTAATGTTTAATGTTGTCTTACCAAGAATGCATTTATTTGATTAAAAATACAGTAAAAACAGTAATATTGTGAAATATTATTACAATTTAAAATAAGTGTCTGTTTCTATTTGAATATGATTTAAAATGTAATTTATTCCTGTGATCAAAGCTGATTTTTTTTTCTTCACATTCACAGGATTCTTTGATGAATTGATAGTTCAAAAGAACAGCTTTTGTTTGTAACATAAATATTTTGTAATGTTATAAATGTCTTTACTGTTTTTTTTTTTATCAAATTAATGCATCCTTTAAAAAAACAGACCTCAAATTTTTAAAAGTGGTTTTGTACAAATGAGAAGACTACAGCTTTTGTTTCATGTGTACAAACTTATGTTTATGTCTATAATGTGACCTGGAGCTGCACGATTCTGGATGAATTGAAACAAAATTAAAATAACGTCATTACTTGCGGTTTTGACAAAACCGCAAAAATGTTTTTTTTAAAAATCAGTTTGAATGAATGATTCATTGACTCACTCATAAAGACTTCACTTGTTTAGTTACTGGATGAATCAGCGTGTTTGAATGAATCTGTTGAATGAATGATTCAATGACTCACTCATAAAGGCTTCACTTGTTTAGTTACTGGATGAATCAGCGTGTTTGAATGAATCTATTGAATGAATGATTCAATGACTCACTCATAAAGACTTCACTTGAAAGAATCAGAATCAGCATTTTTGAACAAATCTATTGAATGAATGATTTAATGACTCCTTCATAAAGACTTCACTTGTTTAGTTACTGGATGAATCAGCGTGTTTGAATGAATCTGTTGAATGAATGATTCAATGACTCACTCATAAAGGCTTCACTTGTTTAGTTACTGGATAAATCAGTGTTTTTGAACAAATCTATTGAATGAATGATTCAATGACTCACTCATAAAGACTACACTTTTTTAGTTACTGGATGAATCAGCATGTTTGAATGAATCTATTGAATGAATGATTCAATGACTCACTCATAAAGGCTTCACTTGTTTAGTTACTGGATGAATCAGCGTTTTTGAACAAATCTATTGAATGAATGATTCAATGACTCACTCATAAAGACTTCAGTTGTTTAGTTACTGGATGAATCAGCATCTTTAAACGAATCTATTGAATGAATGATTCAATGACTCACTCATAAAGACCTCACTTGTTTCATTACTGGATGAATCAGCAGTTTTTAAACAAATCTCTTGAATGAATGATTCAATGACTCACTCATAAAGACTTCACTTGTTTAGTTACTGTATGAATCAGCACTTTTGAACGAATCTATTGAATGAATGATTCAATGACTCACTCAAAAAGGCTTCACTTGTTTAGTTACTGGATGAATCAGCATCTTTGAACTAATCTATTGAATGAATGATTCAATGACTCTCTCATAAAGACCTCACTTGTTTCATTACTGGATGAATCAGCAGTTTTTAAACAAATCTCTTGAATGAATGATTCAATGACTCACTCATAAAGACTTCACTTGTTTAGTTACTGGATGAATCAGCACTTTTGAACGAATCTATTGAATGAATGATTCAATGACTCACTCAAAAAGGCTTCACTTGTTTAGTTACTGGATGAATCAGCATTTTTGAACAAATCTATTGAATTAATCATTCAATGACTCACTCAAAAAGGCTTCACTTGTTTAGTTACTGGATGAATCAACGTATTTGAATGAATCTATTGTATGAATGATTCAATGACTCACTCATAAAGACCTCACTTGTTTAGCTACTGGATGAATCAGTGCTTTTGAATCATATTTTGAATGAATGATTCAATGACAAATAAATTTTTAACAGTTTCTAGTCACCACCTACTGGTGTAATGATACGATCTTTATTTGAAGCGTCAATTTATTTTCTGATTTACTCTATTTTAATCGCTACTGTAGACATCAGTGTTTATATCCGAACTATAAACTTTTTTTCCAGTTCTACAATCTGAATGTTTGCTGTGATCGTACTTGTCAAAGGTTTATTAGACAGAGCTGAATCATTGTCATTTAGGAATATGATCGCACGGGTGTTTGAATCGAGATTGCTATCTTTTAATGATTAATCGTTCGGCTCTAATCTGAAATTAGAAATTATTTTCTCACTCTTAAAAGTAGTATAAATGTCATTGCATTATCACAAAATTGTAAAGCAATTTAATTTCATAACGAGTTTTGAAATGTCCCCAAAATCTTGAAAGCTCTGAGTGAAGATGTGCGGACATGTGCTGGTCAGACTGCAGAATATTCCAGATGAGTTTGGTCCGGTGCCCCCTGCGATAGACATCGGCCTGTTTAATATCCTGTTGGCTCTTCTCGTCGCCTCCGTCCCCCGCAGATGATACACAGACCGTAGGCGCTTCCTGAGCCGCAGCAGCGCTTCAAAATGACTTCATTTAGAAGGACAGCAGACGGTCATGCAGACTCTCCAGAGGGCTCCGTCGATGGGTTCAGTTTGAGCGGCGGCCCATGTGAACCCGCGCTGTTGATAAACCTCTGCGGCTTTCACGTTCAGTCAATCTCTGAAACCTGTCCGTGATCAGATGGTAGAGGACAATGATTTTCTTACTCAGTATTTTTGTCTCGTTTTCCAGTAATATCTAAACATTCACTTGAGCTTTGTTTTCTGAAAAATGAAGAAGTCATTGTAAGTCATTTTATCTATAAAACAAGATAAATGAATAAACAGCCTTTTCTTCAATTGCCGATTATAAATAACTTTGCATGAGCAGAAAAATCACCTCCCTCATCAGTAATCAAACAAAAAGCAGTGTGAAATCCAGTTTATGAATGAGTGATATAAATTCCTCCAGCGGAGCGTTCCGGAGGTGAAGCGGCAGGCCTGGGGTGTGACGGCACCTGGAGCTTCCAGGAACAAGCATTTAATCATTTATGGGAAAATTACATTGATGTTAGTTTGTCTTGGCTGAGGTCTTCAGAAGGGAGTGTGTGTGTGTTGTAAAAATATCTCCTCCGCTCTGGTAAATGTGTAACAAACAGTAGCTTACAGAATCTGTTCACAGGTTGTCACTTGCACAGCAAGAACTCTATTCTAGAACATTTAGAATTTAATTCCAGAAATATCTAGTTTTAGAACTCTCATATTTGTTCCATAACTAGAATCCAGAGTTCCATTCTAGCACCAGAGCTTCAGTGCAGGACTGTGATTTTATTCTAGTATACTGCAAGTTTTGTTCTAGAATCCTTCGTTTCTTTTGTTAAAATCCTTGAATTCCGTGTTTTACTTAAGAACTCTTTGAGCATTTTTCTTTCCAGAACCTTGGTTATGTCACATTAGATCGCTGGCCTGAACGGTTGTAAAACACATTCAGCTTTCATTTTTTGGCACATTTACAGTAAAGCAGCTGTTGTCAATATGCTTGTGTTTGTGCACACTAGGGATTGAACATCTTCAGATTTACTACAGTCGACATTTATGTGATGAGAGAAACTCGAGCTGAGGCTCGAACAGCTATGGCATACGACAGTGCTGCCCACTAGGCTACTGTAACAGCTCACAGATTTCTGCTTGTTCTGAATCAGATACATGAATCAGTGTGTGTGTGTGAATAATTTATTATATATAATCTATTTATAATCTATATATCTATTTTTATTTATAATTTTAACACGAACACATAATTTTGTGGCCAATTCAGCTCACATTTCCACTCATGAAAAGGGAGTCAGTTGTGAATTCTGAGCAGTGCAGATTTACTCATTTCACCTGATTAACTCACAGCGAATGAGAGTCTCACTCCTCCACTCACCTCCTCTGACCTGTGAGAGTGCTGTTCTCCTCCTCCTCCTCCTCCTCCTCCTCTTCTCTCACTCCTCCATCAGGTCTTGTCATCTGCTTGAGGAGTTTAATGACTCTATTAGAGCATCTCAGCTGCCCCATGTCTCTCTCTCTCTCTGTTTACACACAGAATATTTACTGTAATTTTAAGGATTAGTTCACTCCAGAATTAAATGAAGGTTTTTGAGGAAAACATTCCAGATTTTTTTCCCATTCACACACACACTTGCTCTCTCTCTCCTCCATACTATTTTCTTGCATTCTGCACTATATAATGCCTCTGTTTTTTCTGCAGGTCACTTTAGCGTCTGCTAAATGCATACATGTAAACGTAGTATGTTAGTATGCCATTGAGAACATATTCTGCCTGCATTAAAGCATCACTTGTGCATTCATATTCATGCCTGAATCAGGTCCTGTGCTGTCTCAGATGAGAGAGAGCTCATATCAGTCAGAATCCACATCTGTTTAAAGAGAACTGCTGTAGATCTCAGACGAGAAAAGATACTGCTCTTCCTTTATCTGTTTTTGGATGGAAAAAGTGCAAGATTTACGTTTGCACACACTCAGATAAGCAGCCGTTAGTTAAATACAGCCCGAGGTCGCAGGTTCAGAGCGTAATGCACAGACTCCGGCGTCTCCCGGCTGGGGTCGTGGAGGATCCTAAAGAGGTCGTTTGCTTGAATTTATTCTTGTTGCCCGTGAAAAACACAGAGATCATCTTTCTCTTTTTTTCCCTCTTCTCTGCTTTCGGCCGTGAACTCTCTCTGCCCAGTCACCCGATCTGTAAAAACAAAACATAAGTGAATAATAACCATGAGCTCTTACTGAACGCTATATCATCACGGGCTGGTAAACGCAATGACCTCAGTCTTCAGAAATATTACCCTGCGAATGCTTCTGCGGCTCTGGAGCAGCTGTGCCCAGATCAGCTTAAAATATCCCAACATGCCTCACATGGTATGAACTCTGAACTTCATTCTAGAACGCCGAGTTCCTCTGAGTTTATAAATTCAAAATGTCATTCTGGAATACTGACATTCAGTCTAGAAGTCGTGTAATTTAAAAATGGAATTTAGAACTCAATATTTGCTACAAAATTGCTTAATCTATCTATCAATCTAAATCTATCTAAATCACATAGCATAGCAACACCCTAGCAACCACCCAGAATACCTTAGCAACCGCATAGCAACACCCTAGCAACCATCCCAAGTACCTTAGCAACTGCATAGCAACACTGTAGCAACCACCCTGAACACCCTAGCAACCACCCCGAGTATCCTAGCAACTGCATAGCAACACCTTAGCAACCACCCAGAATATTGTGTGTGAATTAATTCTATCTGGCAGCGTCTCTAATAGTGAATCTGTGCATTTTAGTTAAGAAACATATGCTAGAACTTTTCAGTTTCTAAGCTATTTTATTGATAAATCACAGAACAGTGTTGACAATACATTTCTGCGCTCCTGAATGTTTCTGTGTGCGCTACTGTGCAGCAGCGCATTAGTTTAGAACTGTGATTAACTTTGTTAACTTTTTTTTAAAACGTGCATTTACTCAATCAATATTGAGCATCCAGATGGTATAATCAAACATATCTTGTGGAGCGCTCTCGAAGTACGCATTTGTTTGTCATTTTATCTGTTATCTGCGTAAATTTGGACTTCAAAGATTTCTTATTCTGTTGCGCCCTCTATAGGCCATGATCAATGACTAGTCGGCGTCAAGCTTAAAGGGTAAGTTCACCCAAAAATGCAATTTTCTGTAATTAATTACTCACCCTCGTGTCGTTCCACACCTGTAAGACCTTCGTTCATCTTCAGGACAACCACCCCGAGTATCCTAGCAACTGCATACCAACACCTTAGCAACCACCCTGAGTACCCTAGCAGCCGCATAGCAACACCCTAGCATATATTAAGTTCCTAATATTAATAATTTCTCATTTATACATTTATAATAATTTATTTTATGGACCACTGTGGGACATTGAATACTTTTATTTACAATTATTATTAAAGTATAATAAATGTATAATATTTTACCATTTACAATAAATGATTTGTTTTATATATGGACATTTTTTCCAAATATTTTTGGCAGTATTGTTTAATCCATTCATTAAATGCCATGTTTATAATTCCTCTTCCTGTCATTCCTGAATTCCAATTCCAGCTCAACATTCCGTCGGAGCAGTTCATTTTCAATTCACACTCATGAAGTGGAGTCAGTTCTTGCTCCTGCTCAGTCCTGACACAAACTTTTGTGTGTGTGTGTGTGTTTTTTTGTAAATTTTCTGTTCGGAGACGCTGTGACAAAGATGGATGGATGCCCATGTGTGTGTGTGTGTGTGTGTGTGTGTGAGCTCCTCACACGTTCAGCTCCTGAGGGAGGAGAACCTCTCGATGTCAACACTTCTGCTTCTCTTTCTCTTTCCTTACCTCGTTTTTCTTCTCTCCGCTGCCAAGAGCGATCCGCGCCAGGCCGTCCTCCCTTTCCCTGTTTCCTCTGGCTTTTCCTCGTGTCTCACACACACTGAAAACACATTAGTCTTCCAGTAACAAGCACTTCACACACACACACACACACACACTATTCTCAGGTGTCTTGCATTCCCTGACTGCGTGTCCTTGAAACACACTGTTGGTTTCTCTTCAGGGAACACATCGAGCGGGCCGGGTGACCCACCGGGCTTTAGCCGAACAAAAGCTCAGATCGCAAGAGAAAGAAGTAATTAGGAGGAGGAGGAGGCGTTTTTGACGTCTTTGCCCTCACTTTGCAAAGAGTGGTTAGTTTACAGGGACAAAAGCTGAAAGAATAACTTCTCAGAGAGGGGGACTAGTTTTATAATCCTACTCGTCTGAATGGAGAGATTGTAGTTTGACCTCTGGAGGTCAAGGTGCCACAGCAGGGGCCGAATCAAAGAGCTAAACCAAGCTGAACTGGGCGCCACCATCCCGTCCCGTCCCGTCCCTCAGTCCATGGTGATCTCATGTGCTATTATTAACTCTGAGTATGAATCAGAAGACAATTTAAAGGGATAGTTCACCCAAAAAATGAATGTTCACTCACCCTCATGTATTTCTAAACCTGTAATTTTCTTTCTGTAAAATGTTTAGTAGTTTAGTAGAATATTCACAAAGCGATTTTTCCATACAGTAGTAAAGAAAACAGGACAAAAATCACCAAAAAACGTATAAAAAATAGTCCATATAACATATATAGTATATTTTGTTTTCTGGAGCCGTATGATTATATGCACCGAAATGAACATTTTGGGCCAAAACCAAAAATGAATTAAAAATTTTAAATTATATTTTATATTTATATATATTTAAAAAAAATATATTTTTTATAAATTATATATTTTTTATATTTTTATTTTTATTTTTTATATATTAATGTTAACATTTATATAAGCAAATGTACTTGTTTAAAAACATTTTAAATGTATTTAAATTAATAAAGTCTTTTTATTAAATACATTTACTTTATTACTTTTTATTACTTATACATTTTTGTTACAAAATGTTATAAAAACATTTACATTATATTTAGAAATTAACTTATATATATATATGTATATATATATATATATATATATATATATATATATATATATATATATATATATATATATATATATATATATATATATATATATATATATATATATATATATATATATATATATATATATTAAATAGAATTTGTTCAGAAAAATGTAATATTTAATTATTTAAAGTTAAATATATATATAATATATTTATGTTATATTAAAGTTAACTATATATAACTATATATATATATATATATAAACGAAAAAATTTACATTTTATTTGATAATTAGCTTACTTCATAGAAGATTAATGAATTATATTTATTTATAAAAATTGAAAAAATCTTTTTGAAGACATATGATAACTTTGTGTGACAAATTAGATCTGGTTTGAGAGCTAATTTTGGTCTTTTCCTCACACAAATCAATCACAAGATTTTCAGAAGACTTCGAATATTACTCACAAATCACTACTTTTAATACACTCTTGTGGTGCTTCTTCGCCCATGACAGTCTCAGCTCACCGTATGCTGACATAGTTTGAAAAAGAGCAGCGGTGACATTGTGCTAAACATCTCCTTCAGTGTTTCTCAAAAGAATGACGTGGATAAATGAGGTGAACTAAGCATCTTATCTTGATTTTCGTTCATTTTAAGGATCAAAAGAAGCACAATAAACAGCTTCGTTCTTGAACACGTCCAGGCCGCAGTCGTATCAGAGCATGAACTGTAAACCCTGCGTCTGCCACTACTCCAGGAGTAACTTTATCCACTCCTTTTCTCACTTTCTTCCTCCCTTGTTTCCTTTTTTCTCCATCTGTGTGAACTGGGCCAATGTTTCATTCTTTATAATTGACTGTCATATGAGCTTGAGGTGACATACCACGTTTATCGTCATTGTTTATGTTGACTATCGTGTACTATCAGCCGGATAGATTGCATGTTATTGCATAATTTGGCTTCTGTTACTGTGTGTGTAATGTGGTAATTGCTGCCGGGTATAAACCCCAACGGTTGTCAAACACACCCTGTATTTTAGGCTCTTTGAAAAGCTTTGTTGCTGATTGCATGATTATTTATGCCTCAGAGGGGCTACGGCCACTTCCTCTTCCTGTGAGATAAAAAAAGGACACTTACTAGAAATCACCGGTTCTAATTCATTAATGATCCATCTGCCCTCTGGAACTTCTTTTATCTCGTTTTTGGAGACTCGATTCAATCCCAGTTAAGAAAATAGAGCTTGGGACTGTATGCATGTTCCTGCCACACAATTAATGCCGTGGATTCATCAGACCAAGCCACCTTCTTCCATTGCTCCGTGGTCCGGTTCTGATGCTTACACTTTCGGCAGTGGACGGGGGCACCCTGACTGGTCTGCAGCTTTTTTGACACCTTTCTATCAGAACCAGCATTAACTTCTTGAGCAGTTTGAGCTACAGTAGTTCGTACAGTTATAAATATACCAGTATATTACAGTCTGTGGATCAAATCTGAGTCTGAAGCGGACTGACATCTCCAGAAACTTTCAGTCCAACACGTGCTGAAACGAGAGAACGAGAGCGAGTGAGGGAGGCAGGAAGAGAGAGAGATACACTCGGGGTTACGGCAGAGAAAGGAAAGGAAGGAGGAAAAAAAAGAAAGAGAGACAAAACTCTGGCACACACCAGCGTTTGGCTTCTGGCACACAATCTCAGTCAGCAGTTTCTCCTCACGAAACGCAGCCAAGCGGCTCTGCACGCGTCCAGCTCTGCAGCTAATGGGGCTACTGGAGCCACGATTCTTTAGCTCGGGATCATCTATATCAGCAGATATGATTTAATATGCATCAATGCATCACGAGGTGTTGTTTTACTGTTCTCTTCCCTTGAAGTCACCATGAAATCAAAATGACACTTTTTAATGGAATATTGTTGTGTTTATTATAAATGATTTATCCGTGCACATCATCGTTTTAAATTCATGTGCCTCGTAATCATCAAAATATTTTCCGCTCCCTCTTCCCCTTCTCTGGTGACGAGGGCGGGGCAACCTGTCACTCACATAAAATCGACCAATAGCAAACCTCAACCATCCAATCAATTCCCCACGGACAAAATCAAGCCCCGCCCTACATTTGTTCTTGTTTGAGAAGCAGTTTCACACTTATATATGTCATGATAGGGAATAAAAAGCTAAAGCAACTTCCTTTTCATGCTGACTTTGAAGGTGCCCTAGAATTAAAAATTGGCATAGTAAGTTGAATAACAAGAGTTCAGTACATGGAAATGACATACAGTGAGTCTCAAACTCCATTGTTTCCTCCTTCTTGTGTAAATCTAATTTTTTAAACACTTGCAGTCTGTATAATACATAAACACAACTTTATTCTTTATAAATCTCTCCAACAGTGTGTAATGTTAGCTTTAGCCACGGAGCACTATCAAACTCATTCAGAATCAAATGTAAACATCCAAATAAATACTATACTAATGCGATTAGACATGCTGCATGATGAACACTTTGTAAAGATCCATTTTGAGGGTTATATTAGCTGTTTGAACTTTGTTTATGCTGTTTAAGGCAGTCGCGAGCTCAGGGATGGGGAGCACGAGAATTAAAGGGGACGCAGCCTGAATCGGCGCATATTTAATGATGCCCCAAAATAGGCAGTTAAAAAAATGAATTAAAGAAAATCCATGGGGTATTTTGAGCTGAAACTTCACAGACTCATTCAGGGGACACCTTAGACTTATATTACATCTTTTAAAAAGACGTTCTACGGCACCTTTAAGTTGAATATAGTTTGCTGTTTTATCTCAGTAGCTTGTAGTTAACTTTCAGACGACTCTAACTGCATTACTTAGATTAACATATTTGAATTGTGAGATCAAAACTGTTGATATGTGGACAATCTGAAGCGTCTCAGCTGTCAGTCCAATGCACCCTCCTGTAAATCAGTGTCAGGTCATTTTTCAGTCCTCATTCAGAGCAAAATACTAAATACCAATCAGAACGTACTTGAGTTTTAATATGCAGCATTGTGGACCAATGGTATTTCACTGTGGGCGGGGATAAACTATTAAACAAAAAAGAGTATGGGGTTTTAAAAAATGCAATTAGAATTGTTCCGTTATCAATTACCGTTGGCGATTTTATGCAAATTTTTGTATGCAAACGATTATGCAAATTACAATGGTGTCATCTTATATATTGTGGGTAAAATGTATTTAGCCAGTTATATAAGTGCAGAATGGGATTAGTTTCTGTAACATATTTAACATTACAGAACAAAATAAACACTAGAATTCATGAATCGTAAAAGTGTTTATAATAAATATGCGGTTTTTTTTTTGTAAAATAGGCTCAATATTGCTGTCATGTAGAACTGGTGAACCCATAGACGATCTGTTCTTGTGAGTCAGTTCTGATCAAAAAATTGGTTCTCAAAATGATTCAATAGTGAATTTGTGCATTTATGCATTTAGCAGATGCTTTTATTCAAAGCAACTTGTGTTACATGATCTTATTTATCAGTTCATACATTCCCAGCAATATAAAACCAAATAAGTTGGCAAAAATCAAAAACAAAATGAGGTAATTAGTTGCATCAAAACTTTTAAGTTAAGAAATTCAAAGTTTAAGTAAGGCAGATTTCTATTTTGTATTCATACATTTTAATTGCTCTTAACTTAAAATATTTGAGTAAATGAACTATCCATTTAACTCAGTTAATCAGGTAATGTCAACTTAAATATATTTAGTAGTGGAAACTTGGCTAGCTTTAATTAAAAACCCCATACATACTAAATCTCCCACTTAAAAGGGACATATTATGTCCCTTTTCACAAATCTCTGGTGTCCCCAGAATGTGTCTGTGAAGTTTCAGCTCAAAATCCCCCACAGATCATTTATTATAGCTTGTCAAATTTGCTCCTATTTGGGTGTGAGCAAAAACATTTTTGTGTGTCCCTTTAAATGCAAATGAGCTGCTGCTCCCGCCCCCTTTCCAGAAGAGGGCGGAGCTTTAACAGCTCAACAACAACAAAGCGGGAGAATCTCACGCAGCCAAAATGAGGACAGTGTTCAGCCTTACATTGTTGAATTTTTTGAGCATTAGGGTTGCTACAGCAATGCTAATTTCAGCAGTAATAATAAACAACTGGAAAGATCATGGAAAAAGCTATGGTGGTTAATCGGTTTGGATATCCTGGAAAAGAACATGATTCTAACACAAACGCTGCAGGACGAGTTTGAGGTTTGCTCACTAACCCTACTAATGAACACTAGCGATCGTGACGCTTGCCAAAAAAAGCCGTTAGTTGTGTTGTTCGGTAATCATGCTAAATGTTTTGCATGTGTAGAACATGTGTCAGGCGTGTTGCGGCGCTGCAGCGAGGCGTGTGTTATCCTGCATGTGTCCGTGGGCCGCTGTAATGCGAAGAGGCAGTTTCGTGATTAAACAGCATGTGTTTCATGTTTTGAGGGCATGTGTTTTCTTTCCCAATCATGTAGGGATCTGAGGCGCTCACACACACACACACACACACACACAGACATGCATACAGCATCCTGCTCTGGATGTTTTCATATTGTTCACATGCATTTCCTGCGAGAGGGGAGGACAGCAGACGCTTGACGTGGCTTTGATCTGCGTGCTTTACGGTCTGTGTCAGCGCTGGGACTGCTGGGAGCTTTTGTCCGGCTGTCCCCACCTCTAATTAAGACGGGGTCTGTGTTTGTGCGGGACAGGGACGGAGCGGCGGAGGCCACAAAGGGAAGTGATTTTTGTTTTGTAGATCAGTGACAGCACAGAGAGCTTTATCATGACAGACTCAAGCTGAGAGGAATCAACACGTCGTCCTCTTCTGTCGGACACTCAGGGAACAGCTTTGTGTCAGAGTGTGTGTGACGGCACTGTCGTTCTAAGTCAACTTTTTAAAAATTATATCTTAAATTAAAATATATATATATATATATATATATATATATATATATATATATATATATATATATATATATATATATATATATATATAAACTCATGTCATAAATATCATGATATATGTTAAATATGCCATTCAAAACCCATATATATATATATATATATATATATATATATATATATATATATACACACACATATAGTGTGCATATATACATTTATTTATTTATTATTAAACCTGTCACGAATACGTCATGATATACATCAAATATGCCATTCAAAACCCATATTTTATATATGTGTGTGTGTGTATATATATATATATATATATATATATATATATATATATATATATATTAGGATTTTTTAAGTAATATATATTATTTATATTATTCCAACTTTCCTATTATATACATAGCTATATATATATATATATATATATATATATAAGGGTTTTGAATGCCATATTTGACGTATATCATGATGTATTCGTGACAGGTTTTTAAATAAATAAATAAATGTATATATGTACAGTATATAAACATATTTAGCTATATATATATATAATATATAGGTTTTGTGGGTATATATATATATATATATATATATATATATATATATATATATATATATGGGTTTTATTTATTTATATATATATATATATATATATATATATATATTTATATATTTATATATATATATATACGTAACTTCAAACACATTAAAAGAGAAACATGTTGCAAATACGTTGTGATATTGATATACGTCAAATATGTCATTCAAAAGCCGTATATATTAATGGATTTTGAATGACGTATCATGACATATTTGTGATGCATGTGTGTGTTTGGTTGTTATCAGGAGGAAGTGACACCCTCTTTTGAACATATTATCCACTCAAAAGCGCTGTGATTGTTTGTACTGTAGTCCATTCTCTTCTCCTACTGTCTGAAGTGTGTGTTCTGGAATGTTGTAAAGCAATTTAAGTGACCGACGCACACCGATCACCCCACTTAACACACACCCGGCCACGACTCACACACACACTCAACACTCAGCATCGTTCAACACACACCCTTAAAGTGATAGTTCACCCAAAAATAAATTCTCACATCATTCACTCCACCCTCGTGTCATTCCAAACCCGTATGACTGTGAAATGCCAAATTAGCTGACTGTTTTCTATAAAATGAAGAACAAACGTCATAGGGGTCTGGAATGACATGAGGGTGAGTGAACGATGTCAGAATTTCTATTTATTGATGTACTGTTCCTTTAAGACACACTCGTTAGACTGTGTTGGGGATTTACTTGGACTTTGATGTCAAAGTTCATCTTCGGGGTCACTGATAACAGCCCAGACGAGCTCTTCATCTGAGATTTTTAGACTCCAAAGGTGCTTTTGAGATGCTTGTCAAGTTTTTTATCTAGTCTTGAGTGGCAGAAATGAACAGTTTTTCCACTAGGCCCTGTTTACAGTGGACGCGGCCTGACATGACTGCTGCTGCTGTGTGTATTTCTGGGTAGAAGCTTTGGCAAGGCAGCGTTACGCTGGAAATAACAGGGTGTTTCGGCCAAAAACCCGAAGTGCCCTCCCTTAGAGAGTATCTGTGTGTGTGTGTGTTGTTGTTGTCGCCAGGTTTACTGCCACATACTCACACACACACACACACACACACACACACACACATTTACAGCGGGCCTGCTCAGTGTTTTCTGACGCCGTGTGTGTGTTTGTTTATTTTGTTCTCTGCAGACTTTCCCACGCACACAGATCTGCCATCAAGGTCATCAGACGGATGCAGTACTTTGTGGCTCGAAGGAAATTTCAGGTACTTTTATTTTGTATATCAGAATCATGATCAAGTGACGTTTCCCCACCACAGAGATTATACATTTAAAAAAGTTATTTTGTGAAATTTGAATTATATTTCAAAGGAATATTCAAAAGAATATGAATATTTGTTAAAGGTGAAGTGTGTAATGAAATTGTAAAATTAAATTTTCCTACAATAAGCACTAAAATATGAATAAAATACAATTAAATTAGAAAAAAATTACTTTAGTTTTCATAGTAAAAAAATCCTTAAAAATATTTTAATTTTAATGACGCAAAAGCTAAATTGAAACTAAAAATATGCACTAAAATATGAAAAAAATTCAATTAAATTTGAAAAAACTACTTTAATTTTATAATAAAAAATCTGTATAAATATTTAAATTAATTTAATTTACATAAAAGCTAAATGTAAACTATAAATAGGCATATACACTAATATATGAATAGAAATTCAGTTACATTTTAGAGAAAATGACTAGTTTTCATCTAAAATACTTATAATTTAATACATTTAAATGACACAAAAGCTAAATTGAAATGATATATATGCACTAAAATATGAATGAAAATTAAATTAAATTATTGAGAAAATGACTAGTTTTCATATAAAATACTTTAAAAAAATTAATACATTTAATTGACACAAAAGCTAAATTGAAATTATATATATGCGCTAAAATATGAATGAAAATTAAATGATAGCAAAACTGACTTTAGTTTTCATATATTTTCATTCAGTGAACATTAATGAATTTGTGTTTGAACAGAATTGTCACTTTGAATTTATTTAAAAATCGTTTTGCGAACAATTTACACCGAAATTCGTGATGTGTTTTGGGTGAAGTTTGATGGTCTGAAGAAAAGAACTTCTGGTTATGATTTAAGCCGAATTGCACACATTTTCACAAGCAAACCTTCAGTCAAAACTGAGACCTTTAGCATACCTTTGCTGTTGTTATTGAGTTAAACTGAGCTATAATAACAAAGCGTGGAAGTTCAATGCCCAGGGGGCCCAAAAAATAGTGGTCTGTGATGACAATGGCTTTCATGGATACCGTCTGTCTCCCACAGCAAGCGAGGAAACCGTACGACGTGCGAGACGTGATCGAGCAGTATTCTCAGGGCCACCTGAACATGATGGTTCGCATCAAAGAGCTGCAGAGAAGGTGAGAGCGCCGCGTCATGTGACGTCCAGATCAGAGTTTATTCACATTCTTTCCCTCCAAACCAGAGCCGTGGGCGGGATTTCCAAACAATTGCTGTGTATTTCACAGTTTCCTGCTGTTTTTCCTCTCGCAGGTTGGATCACACGTTGGGAAAACCGGGAATGTTCCTTCCAGGTAAAGGAAAACTGACTTTTTAAATGGTCCCACATCAAATACAGATTCAAAATGCATGAATAATTCATACTGAATGACCATATATAACAACCTCTGATTGGCTAGTAAAAATGGCAATACATGCAAATACAGAAATCATTATAACATCACTTTCATCTCATTAAAATGCAAACTTCCATTTTTACATATAACGATCCATTCAATAAACAGCAATTTTATCCACTTAATTTGCATGGATTTTGTCCAATTTAGAGGTCATTTACATATTTAATGATCTCTGATTGGCTAATAAAAATGGATATACATGTAAATACAGAAACAATTGTGATTATGACTTCATTTGCATCTCATTAATATGAAACCTTCCATTTTTACAAATTGACATAAAAGAGGTCATTTACATATTTAATGATCTCTGATTGGCTAATAAAAATGGATATACATGTAAATACAGAAACAATTGTGATTATGACTTCATTTGCATATCATTAATATGCAATCTTCCATATTTACAAATTGACATAAAAGAGGTCATTTACATATTTAATGATCTCTGATTGGCTAATAAAAAAGGATATACATGCAAATACAGAAACAATTGTGATTATGACTTCATTTGCATATCATTAATATGCAATCTTCCATATTTACAAATTGACATAAAAGAGGTCATTTACATATTTAATGATCTCTGATTGGCTAATAAAATGGATATACATGCAAATACAGAAACAATTGTGATTGTGACTTCATTTGCATCTCATTGATATGCAACCTTCCATTTTTACATATAATGAAAAATGCAATAAATAGCAACTTTACCTATTTTGAAAATAATTTGCACAGATGTTGGACAATCAGAGGTCATTTACATATTTAATGATCTCTGATTGGCTAATAAAAATAGATATACATGCAAATACAGAAACAATTGTGATTGTGACTTCATTTGCATCTCATTAATATGCAACCTTCCATTTTTATATATAATGAACCATTCAATAAACAGCAACTTTATTCATTTTAAAGTTAATTTACGTAGATGTTTGCCAATCAGGGGCAATTTACATATTTAATGATCTCTGATTGGCTAATAAAAATGAATATACATGCAAATACAGAAACCATTGTGATTATGGCATCGCTTCCATTGCATTAACATGCAACCTTCCGTATTTACATATAATGAAAAATGTAATAAATAGCAACTTTACCCATTTTGAAAATAATTTGCACAGATGTTGGACAATCAGAGGTCATTTACATATTTAATGATCTCTGATTGGCTAATAAAAATGATTATACATTCAAATACAGAAACAATTGTGATTATGACATCATTTGCATCTCATTAACATGCAGCCTTCTATATTTATATATGATAAAAAATATTCAATATGCAGCAACTTTACCCACTTTGAAGATCATTTAGACAGTAAATTATGCAGGTATGCAGATGTTGACCAATCAGTGGTCATTTACATATTAAGGTCTTAAAGTCGCAGTAGCAAAAACAGCCTGTTTATTTATAAGGGTTAGAGAAAGCATGGAAAATAGCTACAAAGCTCAATTATGACAGTAAAAATCTAAAAAAAATAAAAATTATAATTTCTGACTGTTGTATTATTTCTTGCTCGTCTTGTGTTTCCAGAGAAAGGTGTGGATAAGGAATATTATACAGTGGGAGCCCGGCTGATCCGACTGGAAGATAAGGTAAAATCCCTTAAGAAGATTTTTGTTGACTTCTAGAGACGTTTTAGACTGAATTTGTCACCAAGATTGTGCTTTAAATAACCGTTAGTTCAGGTCCACTCATTTTATTGACCAAGAGAGTGCTGATATTACACATATCATAATCGATAAGCTTCAATTAACTCCATTTCATTCACTCACTGACAGTATCAGAGTCTGGTTGAAAGCGTAATCACTTAGTTGCGATCTCCTCGTCCACCTCAGACAGCAGGATGTGGCGCACTTCCCTTCAGTTTGATAGAGGCCAGGCTGAACTGTCAACATAGCAAATTTGGAGTCTGTAAATCAATCCCTCTAGCGCCACCAACTGTCCAAACTTGCACTTTTATTTATGCTAAAAGGCTAGAAACTAAATTTGATTTGATTGCATCCTACGATTTCATTTTCAATCAAGCCGTTGCTCCGATTTTGGCAAAAATTGAACCAGATCATCTTCCGACCATGCCGATAAAAAGTTGTGTAATTCAAGTAGATTTGTCAAACCGTTTTCGAACAACACTTGCTAAAATAGACATAAGGCTGTATCTCCTCAACACTTTATCGTATTCAGTCCAAACTTGGTCCATTTCATCACAAGTATGACCTGAGGTTACATGCTGCGTTTCGGCACAGCGCCACCTACTGCTCCGGAGATACAAAAAAATGGCTATTTTTGCTTATAACTTCATAAAAATGATACTTGAAAAAAATCATAAAAGTGGAGATAGTTAGATTTGGGACATCATGCCAAGTCTAATGATATCCTATTTTCATATATCGGCTATTTTGGGTGTTGACCATTTTGAATTTTGTAGTAAAATGCTGTATTTTACGAACACTGGAACGTATCATTACGAAACTTGGTATTGGTCATCGATATGATGCCCTGAAGGAGTCTGAAAAGTTTCAGACCAGTGCCGCCTAGTGGTGAAAAAATTATTTACACACATATATGTAATATAATATATACACATATATTACATGATATATTTTATGTTGTAAATATTTCAGATTAATAATATAATATATTTATTAATATGCATTATTTTTATATTCTTATTTGTTTATTTATATTTAATAGCTGTGCAATAATCATAAAATCGTTACATCATTAGACTTTTTTATTATTATTATAGGTGAGATTAAAATCTTTAAAATTAAAACTTTGGGAAGTGTGTTTTAACGCATGAATACATGGTGAAACCGTATGTGTGTGTGTGTGTGTTTGCACGCTTTTTTGTGACATATAAGGACACAAATGTGTAGAATGACATGGGTATGACATTGGTATTACAAGGAGAGGTGACTTACCCCATGTCCCCATTTTTCAAAAGGCTTATAAATCACACAGAATGACTTTTTTGAGAAAGTAAAAGTGTGCACAGTTTCCTGTGATGGTTAGGTTTAGGTGTAGGGGGATAGAAAATATGTTTTGTACAGTATAAAAACCATTACGCCTATGGAATGACCCCACAATTCACAAAAACAAACCTGTGTGTGTGTTGTTGAGACACAGACAGTATTTAGATTAAATCATGGCGCCGTTACTAGGTGTGTCTATACTTCCCGTCTGGCTCTTAATTAGAGCACCTGTGATGAATCTCAATCACTAGCCTCTTAAAGAGTCATACTTTCACAGCTATAGGCATAATAATGTATGACAAGTATCAAGGGTAATTTTACTGTTGTTGTTATTGAAGGATGAAGCAGTTCAAAACTAGACTAGACTAGACAGCAAAACCCTGTAGTCTTTTCACATGTCAATAGGCATTTATATAGACGTCTTAAAGGGACAGCAGCAAAGACTTCCTGTCATGATGAAATGATGAAGTATCATATGTGTTTGTGCTGTGGTTCAGTTTGGTGAAGCTGTAATGGCAGAGAGGACGTTTTGGATGAACGTGTGGAGATCTGATCTTGATGGCTGACAGTGTGCACACATGAGCGCCGCTGTGATGTTTTGACTGCACAGGAAGCACAACTAGAGCGAGCGAGCGATAGAGAGCGAGAGAGAGACTTGTCTTGACAAGTCGATGGTGGTTTCATTCGGTCGATTCACGCCTGAGGGCAACAGGTGCTTGAACTGAATGACCCACACGCACATGCACATAAACGCAGACATCTGGATCATACGTGCTGCGTCATTTGGCTGGAGCAATAAACAAAAGATACTACAACAAACGTAGTATCTCACATGTGACTCAGAAGGATCATAACACTGTCTCACACTGCTTTAGATTCCAGTCTGCAGTCAATAAATATCACAAATCTGATAAACTGTATCTCTGTGATATTGTGAAGACCTCATATCTTGATAATCTCTCCGTCAGCGATGAATATTAACACACTTTGAACAGCTATAAATCACACACTCTTTTCTCTTGGTCAGTCTTTATTTTGCTGCTGTCATTAGCGTGGAATCATTGCTCTTCCCCTGTGGCGAGCGTTTCGAGGTATTTTGCTTGACTGGCAGCTCGTGAGTAAGTTGTAGTTAATGTGTCGCAGTTTTGCACGAGCCGACATTGATTTATACTCCTTGACAAAGACACACATCGCAACAAACGACCTGTCTCCTCCCTGTCTCTGCTGGAGTCCTCATGAAGATGAATGAGAACCCGTGACATTGCATGTTATCTCGCTGTCTGCTGGTCCCTCTGAAAAAATGTTTAAAGAATAACAAGCCTGAGTTTGACGTCTCCAGAAGGGCTGGAAATGGCTTTTTTAAACAAGCTTACAAATGTATGTACAACCTTGACTGAATATTGAATACCCTCAGAAGGTCAGAACATGTGCAGATAATAAGTAAAACTGTCTAAACATCCTTAAAGACTTGTTTTCAGAGAACTTTGATGCTCTATTGATGAATTGCCTTTTCGTTTTTGTTGTTTCAGACACTAATTTCACTAAAATGCAGTAGGTTTTATGTTTAAAGGTGCCATAGAATGGAAAATTTAATTTACCTCAGCATAGTTGAATAACAAGAGTTCAGTACATGGAAATGACATACAGTGAGTCTCAAACTCCATTGTTTCCTCCTTCTTGTGTAAATCTCATTTGTTTAAAAGACCTCCGAAGAACAGGCGAATCTCAACATAACACTGACTGTTACGTAACAGTCGGGATCATTAATATGTACGCCCCCAATATTTGCATATTCCAGCTCATGTTCAAGGCATTAGACAAGGGCAGCCAGTATTAACGTCTGGATCTGTGCACAGCTGAATCATCAGACTAGGTAAGCAAGCAAGAACAATAGCGAAAAATGGCAGATGGAGCAATAATAACTGACATGATCCATGATATCATGATATTTTTAGTGATATTTGTGAATTGTCTTTCTAAATGTTTCGTTAGCATGTTGCTAATGTACTGTTAAATGTGGTTAAAGTTACCATCGTTTATTACTGTATTCATGGAGACAAGAGAGCCGTCGCTATTTTCATTTTTAAACACTCGCAGTCTGTATAATTCATAAACACAACTTCATTCTTTATAAATCTCTCCAGCAGTGTGTAATGTTAGCTTTAGCCACGGAGCACTATCAAACTCATTCAGAATCAAATGTAAACATCCAAATAAATACCATACTTACGCGATTAGACATACTGCATGACGAACACTTTGTAAAGATCCATTTTGGGGGTTATATTAGCTGTGTGAACTTTGTTTATGTTGTTTAAGGCAGTCGCGAGCTCAATTTAAAGGGGACGCAGCCTGAATCGGCGCATATTTAATGATGTCTCAAAATAGGCATTTAAAAAAATGAATTAAAATATATCTATGGGGTATTTTGAGCTGAAACTTCACAGACACATTCAGGGGACACCTTAGACTTATATTACATCTTTTAAAAACATCTTTAAAAAAAGACAAATTCCCGACCTTAAGCTATATTTATATCGATAGGTGTCTTATATAATAAAAGTGTCCGTCGCTAGTGCACCTCTTGAGGCAAGGGGAGTGAGGTTTTACCTGCACAGCTTTTACTAACTGGCCTCCATTACACTCACCCCCTTAAACCTCACTCCCATCCGGGTCACGGCACCAATATAACCCCTCGGGTCCTACTCGGCCCACTCTGTGCAGGCCTTTAACCCAGGTCTCTGGTGTGGGAGGTTGGCACGCTGACAAGGATGCTATAGCATCTAACGAACACAAACAAAGATCTGCAGCAAGGAGATGGCAGTTCTGATGCCTGTAATGGGAAAGCACGTCCTGATATTGATGAGTTAGATGCGATCCTGGGTCAACATATTTTGTTGATGCTGGAACAACATTCTAGTCTGAAAATTTAGTCTTAACCCTATTCCTACCCGTAAACCTAACCCTACCCAAAAGTTATCCCAAATATCAGAGGGAAATGATAGACTGAACACTGATGTAGAAGCCCCAATTCAGGCTTTTAAGCCTAAACTTGATATAATCTGTAAACTCGTCCCTGAAATCTGATTGGTTGATTTGAATGTTGTTCCAGGATCAACAAAAATATTGACCCAGGAACATGTTGGACTCAGCAATATCAGGTTATGCTAATGGGAAACATTCTGACTATGACAAGAAGAAACAGGTATGCATGAGCATTCTGTCACATCACATCCTGTTTTTAGTTCATTTAGATGTTTTTGGTCCGTGTTGTGTTCATATTTCAGCCAAACCGCACCAGAGTTTGTTTGGAAGTGTATCAAGATCCCCTGATAATGTGGCTCACAGTCAGCTTG